>NC_053131.1:14778773-14978773 GCF_010015445.1 Perca fluviatilis | reverse complement strand
AAAATAATCTTAAAAAAAAAAATTATGTTAAGTTGTGTGAAATTCTTAATTTATCAATTTACATTTGTCAACAACACCAGCGTTGATTAGAACATCAGCTTTGGCATCACTGAAAAAAACTTTGGGAGGATGAAAAAACATAAAAAATGCTAACATAAGAAGGAGATGTGCAAGAAGGATATGCAGTGTAAAATAAACTCCAAATGTGTGTTGTACACCTCTAAAAGTGTATCCTTAACCCTTGTGGTTTGTTTTACCGCCAATCTTGGAAAGTTGGGTTAGGGAAAGGAGGTAAACAACAAGCTTTAACTCCATTATTGCCTTCTCTGCCCTACAGCACCGTTCAGCACTGGGGTGTATAACACCTTTCAAATGTCATCATCCTTCAGGATTTGGCAACCCACACTCATCCCACCCCAAGGGAGATCTCTGCTTCATTTTTCCACATATAAGGGTTACTGCAGAGATAGGGACAGGGATGGTGAGAGACAGACAGAAGGCAAGAGACAGATAGGGAGATGTATGTGTGTGTGTGTGTGTGTGTGTGTGTGTGTGTGTGTGTGTGTGTGTGTGTGTGTGTGTGTGTGTGTGTGTGTGTGTGTGTGTGTGTGTGTGTGTGTGTGTGCATATCAGTGTTTTTGTTTCCCAAAGTTAATCTCATTATATGATACTAAGCATGTGAGTAACTACAGAGTGCTCAGAGGGTTAGGAATATGTAACTGTGAAGAGGAGTGTGTCGGCGAGATCACACGACATTAGCTTGTTTATATGCCAAATCAGACAAAACAAGTAATTTCTGCACTTTTCATTAGACGCATTTGTGTGTCGTTTTTTCTGTGTGTGTGTGTGTGTGTGTGTGTGTGTGTGTGTGTGTGTGTGTGTGTGTGTGTGTGTGTGTGTGTGTGTGTGTGTGTGTGTGTGTGTGTGTGTGTGTGTGTGTGTGTTCAAGTCCATCCATAATCATTTTGTGTGCACAGGGAGTAAGGCATCCCTGCAGCATGTTCTGCGCTCGCGTGAGCTTTCGCAGCAGCTTTCACGCTAGCTACTGAAATCCAGGTCACATAACACACACTATTCATAACTCATCGCTAGCGTAACCTTTATGTGTGTCTATACGTATGCATGTTTGTGTTTGTGTGTGTTTAGTATGCAGGTGTGCGTTATTCTTGTGTTGACTTCTGTCTGTATCTACATTTTTTCACATGTACAATAGCCTACATTCCTGTGTGGGTGTAAATGTGTCCTATAGAGATATGCATTGGGACATCACAATTACAGCATATGTAAGGAGGAGCCTGATGCTAACTCTGTGGCTGTATCCATGGCAACCAGACTGGGAAGATTTCTCTCAGGAACAGAATTGCCGAAACATGATTATAAATAAGAGGTTGTAAATATAAACTTTCATCTAGGGTTGCAGTTAATGTTTATTTTCATGAATGCGTAATCTGGCAATTAATCACTGTTTCTATATGTCAGAAAATAGTAAAACATAAAACCTTATAATTAGTTTACTATTACTGTACAAGGTAAAGCAACACATCTTCACATTTGAGAAAATGGAACCAGTGAATGTTTTAAAAGTGACTAACAGGTTAATGAACTAACATATTAATAATTTAATTGTTTCCCTTTAATCTATAGGCACATTTCATAAGCCAGAAGGAGCTCTGTTTTATCATGACTACAGTGGTCTTATAGTAGTTCTATATTTATCTATATCCAGTTCTTTGCTGACCTAGTTTCACCACAGGTTCATTATAGTTTCTGATCTAATCTAATTGTATTATCCATGCAGTGAGCTATACATGAATGAGATATTGTGCATTATCGGACCTTTTACTGATCCAAAAAGATTGGTTTAGTTTTACTGGTTAATTTACCCTTCAACCCTCATTCATGGTCATGAATTTGACTGAAAGAATGATACTGTAAATACAGTTAAGTCGGTTAAGGCATCTTTTAACGATAGCTCTGGGATGCCTCCCTAGAGCAGTCCCAGAGGAAGGATGATCTAATCTTGTATTGCCCGTCCAATAAATCAGACAGTATATTGGCTTATTGCAGATATATCTGTATCCATGTCAGCTGATAATTAATAAGAAATTGCTGTCAAGAAATATATATTTTTTAAGTTAGAAACACTGTTATCGTTATAAATGGCAACAGAAAGGACTGACAAGTTTATTTTTTCAACTGTAATATTTTTGGCTCAGTACGTATCTCGGTCACATTGGTTGGGCTGGAAACACCTTGGGAGACCCCAAGAGGAGAGAGAAGATGTGGCTGGGGAAGGATGTCTGGGCTACTAGCTGCCACTGCACAGGTTATAGATGATTCAATGGATGGATGGATGGATGGATCACATACAGAAAGGTTTACAATATTTTGCAATAAAAGTGGAGACTCGAGACTTGGACTTGAGTGCCATGCTGCTATGCATTTAACTTACACAGAGATGCTTCTATGCGTTGAATAGGACATTCAATGTACTGTTTCTATTAAGTATTGTTGTGATTTTGGCCATTGTGCTTTTGTAATGTGCATACCTAGCATCAACAGAAAGATTCGCAAATACTTGCTTTTTAATTTGCAAGTCATATCAAAGATTTGAGACATTCTTTATATTCCATCAAAAAAGCAATACACATCTAACCTTTCTGATTTGCCAGTGGCAGAGTCTGATATTTTGTAGCTTATTTTTCTTGGCACATTGCAATTTAGGAAAGGTGCTGACATATTTATATAATAGAGAAGAGAGGCTAATATGTGGGTGATTGTGTACCAAGCAATCAATGGACTACAGTCTTCTACAGTACATGTTCATTGACATGTTGTAACAAGTTCAAAATAATCAGTCAGCATAGTCACAAATGACTGACATGAGAAGACAGAAGAAATAAAACATTCAACATTAGCCTCCCACTCCAAAGATCTACAGTAAACTTACATCAGTGGTTTTGTAGGATATTGTCTGTTTCCTAAAAAAACTTACTCAGAGGAAAATTTACTATGAATGATGTAAAGGCTTGCACATATACCCCTCGTAGTTGTGAGTTGGGCTGATTTGACAGGCTTGTAGTTTTGTAGCAGCATTTGTAACCCAGAATTGGTAATGTAGTGAACTGGGTCAAGGCCTGTGGATTACAGCTAGGAGCAAAATATGAGAAAGGAAAGTAAAACAAACACCAAAAAGACAAAAATGCCAAATGCTGTTATATAGTGCATGTTTCTTGTTTTACCAGCCACCGTTGCAGCCACTATTAAACTGCCTTGAGGCTTCACTAGGCTCTTTGGACATTGGAATATAAAATGTATTTATGATCATGGGAACCAGGAGCAGAGCAACAGGGAGCGATGGGACTGGGACTGTTTGCATGGATCAGATCCTGTTGTAACAGGGTAAAGCCACTCATCCTGCTGATTCTCTATCAAATATTCACCACCTCCTGCAGAGCTTACATTTACCGTAAACATCAACAGCTAGCAGAGAGGGGAGGGCAGAGGGAGGCAGGGATGGGGGTTGGGGATGTTAAGGACATTCATAATCCAGAGCAAAGCAAGAATGCCTGCTCATATAACTAATCCTCAATTTTGGGAAATGCCTGTCTGTCCCTGATGTGTCCCTGAACAAGAAGGGCGAAGCAGCTACATCAAAAGACGATGCTTTTAAGAGCAGCGTTTGGCCATTTTATGCCTTAAAGGCCAAACATGAATTCGTTGTACATCTGTGAAAGAAGCCTAGATGTGGATGTTCTGTGGGGGTGTAAAGGGAGGATTGAGACTCTTGAATTCTGGCAAAAGAACCAAGTCTATTATTAGGTCCATCTAAATGCTGCCAACTGGAGCGCATGTGTGTGTGTTTGTGTATGTGTGTGTGTGCCAAACACATCAGCAATCAAAAAAACATTAAATCCAACGTGTGCATGCCTTTGCTCTGACACAGATTAGATGAGCGCACACACGCATACACACATTCATAATGAGATTTAAACATTCAATTCCATTATTTTGGCAGGGAGTTTTGTGTTAAAGGGATGGAGCAGCCGCCTGGCTTTGCCATTTAGAACAACTACAGGCAACGCTCTCCTGACATCTGACATCCTGAAATGTGCATGTGTGCTCCCATAATGCTCTTCATCTATACTACTGTAGCTCTCCCCTCGATGCTGAATGTGTGTCATGAGATGAATTTTGCATATGTATAAGAAGGAAGAGGAGGAGGTACGAACTGGAGCAGGAAAGTGGAGCATCATGACCAAGAGTTTCTATTGATCCACACAGGAGAGGATGAACCAGCACAGCTGCTTTACCTTCACTCTGACCTTTATCTAAAAAAAAATTAATGCACAGTCCAGATTAAAAGCATACTGCAGCTTTTGCTCAGCAGTAACCTAATGCTGACTCTGGTTTAAACTAATTAAATGTTTTCAGTCAGTAGAGTGTTTTCAGTTTGCTAAATAAACAGTCCCCTTCTCATAAAATAATTAAAATGTTCCCAGATCATCACAGTTTTAAGGAAAAACCTGTGTAACTGAGGCAACGTGGTGGCCTCTCTAAGGCGCCAACCACGAACAGCAACAGCCCTGGTTCAAATTAAGCTGGGAACTTTTTAGGGCTGCCCCCCAAACGTTGATGATTCAAATCATCAGTCAGTCAGTCAAATCACGCTGTGCAACGTTGTAAACCTTTACCAACAAAAAAAGTTGGTTAAACTAGTACCAGGCGCTGGTACAACCTCAGCTACTGTTGAGTGTTAAAGCCTCATCCGCTGACCGCACTGTCAGCAGCCACGCAGGAGAGGCGCTCTATGGTGCACGAGAATTGTAAAACTCAACTAGGATGCATACTTTCTACTGTGCGTGCGTGCGTGCGTGCGTGTGTGCATGTTCATTTCTTACCTCTCCATAGTCGGTTGTGACAATAAGCGTTCCATCTCCACAGGAGTTGACTGTGGCGGGAACCAGCTGCTCCTTCTCTCTGACCCAAACACGGGCCCCCTGGATCACAGACACACACAAAAACCAGTACGTAAATATTTGTTTTTCATGTATGTAAAATGCTGAACCCCATGGTGAATAGAGTGGAGGTCTTCAGCTCTTAGCCAATGTAGTGGAGTCACAGTTAGTAAAGCAGTGTGCTATTGATTTGAGATGTACATGTTTTTGGGTGTACACAGGAAGTAGTTTCAGCAGAGCTTGACTGTTGACTGTCCGTAGATTTCCAGTGATGGTCGACAATAAAAGACTGTGAGAAGTCAGCCGTTCAAGTGAGTCACAGTGATTCGCTAATACACAACATCATAGCCAACAGTATCTGTGGACAGCAGCCAAGCACACGCAACTCAGATGTCTTACTGTTACAGGGTTTACAGTAACATAAGATTAGCTCCTTGTGCTTTAAGAGCTAAATTGATTGATGATTTTCCATAAAATCCTCTTGCGATAATTGACATTGCACGATGATGTGTCGAACAGCACATCGTACGAACTAGTTCATTCATTCACAGGTAACAATATACGTATGTATGATGAGTGTGCATGGGTGCACAGACAGATGTCACAGATGTGTTTAAAGACTGTAACATCTGGACTTTCCACCAAGGTGAAGCAACAATGCAACAATCCAAGACCTTTTCATACAGACAAAGCCCTCTTTCAGGCAGTCACTGACCTCTGACCTCCAACCCTTAAAAAGGGGCACAGCATAACAGAGAAAGGAAAGAGGAGGGGACAGAAAAGGAAACAAGAAGAGGCTGCAGTTAACACAGCTACTAAAGTGGACCACATGTCGATTTTATAATCCAGAAACAATTCCAGCAATAATAGCAAAACATTCCGAAATTTCAGCATCTATTTTGTAAGATTTGCTGCTTTTCTCTGTTATTCTCTATTGTTTTAGGGGTTTTGGGGTGTCGGTCTGACAAAGCAAGACATTTATAGCCATCATCTTTTGGGTATAAGTTGTCTGACATTTTATAGTCCAAACGATTCATTGATTCATTCATATTGATACATTCTCTGAAGTTTAAAGTAAAGTCATGTGCAGTCAGTCTTACCTCCTTTCAGGTTTTGAGTGCACAGGCTTCACAATAATGTGTATCCATGTTTCTTGATCATTTTTGGATGATCTTGACTGTTAAAGAACCCAATTTTGAGCCTGAGAAGAAGTTTGAGCCCTGAGAAGACTCACCAGATGTGTGCATGTCAATGAACTGAGCAGCAGAGGAGGGCTGGAAATGACTTGTTTTAGCAACAGATGGTCACCTCCAAGCATGCCCTGACAACTTTTTACTCTCCTTCTCTTTTTTGGTCTCTTTCTGTTTTTTTCTTGTGCTCTATATCAATCTGACACACACACACACACACACACACACACACACAAACTACACACACACACACACACGCACACACACACACACACACACACACAGACACACACACACACACACTGATGAAAAAAAAAAATAGTCGTGCTCCAGGCAATGGGGTTAACAAGGCAGAAATCATTCACACACAGCAGTGTACTATATGCACACACATAGGACACTAAATATACACACTGTTGGGTGGCTCAAGGTAAGGCTTAGGGGGACGACTGTCTGAATGGTTTTTGGATACAGACTTTTAATACGGCTGGCCTTTGAGGAAAAATAAACTTGTATCAGTGGCAGAAATTGAGATGCACACACAAAGCTATACTGGCTATACAAGACCAAGTAAGGCTGTAGCTGCAAAACCCTTGTGTGTATTACTGTAAATTGAGAAAGGGAGCGATTTATGGAATTCAACTTTTGATTTTTGTTAAAGAGTTGTTTCTTCTTACAAAGTCTCACTTTAAAATCTGGAAACAAAATAAAATAATTTGAAAAATGTTTTTTTAATCAGAATTTAAAAAATTTCAAAGTATGCCGCCACAGGCTAAATGACATACTGTATAACTAGGTTTATTTGTAGCTGGTTCCAATACAGTAAGACATACAGTGCGTACTGTCGAACTCACTCATTTTTTTCAGGTAGCAGCATGTTTATACGGATGGCAATGTCAGTCTGTCGGTTCGCCACTTTCGGTCCACACTGAAATATCTCAACAACTATTGTAAACAACTGTGTGATTGCTATGACATTTTCTACAGAATTTCACAGTTCCCAGCAGATGAATCCTAATGACTTTGATAATCTTCAGACTTTTTCCTCTAGCAGCATCATTATCTGAACATTTTATTTTGTCCAATGCTTAAACTGTACTTTAGTGAGACTTAGCTATAGTAAGATGGTGAAAAAATGCAATTGTTGATTTTTCTTGCTATAATCTCCACTTAAACTTGCCTCATTGAGGACATTTAAGTCTATGATTTTAAAATAAATTGCATGTTACAGTTCATGCTAATTCACTCCAATCTTAGCGGGATTATGCCTCATACATCTAGAATCACTCTGACAACTGAAAAATTCAAGAGCCTCCCCGTTGTCCTCTCTCTATATATAGCCTCCTTCGGCTCTCCTCTAGATCCTCTATCTCTCTCTCTCTCTGCAGTCAGACAGCCCGCCTCATCCCTAACTCCAGCTCGTCTGCCTGTCAGATTCCAGCACACAGAGCCATTATAATGATGGCGATGCCGTGACTTAACCTGATGAACACCCGGCCTAAAGCTCCATGCTCACAGCTCACAAGTACCTCATTACATCCTGTTTTAACTTATAAAATGACCTCTGACTGCACGTAAACATCTGATACTGGACTAGTATGTATAGACTCTCCTTTCTCTCCCCAATTTCTCGTTATGATCTCCATGAATAAGAATATAATGCATGTTTTTGCGTTCTGTCTCGCTCTCTATCTGTCTCCTCTTTGAGTAAATTGGTCTCTAGTCCCAGATCGATGTACTTTGCCTAAGCCACGTGCTATCTCTGGGGAAAATGCAGCATTGAGGACACAGAGGGTTATAAATGACCTGCCGGTGTTACAACCTACACCCACCAACCCCCTCGTACTCTTTATCCCCTCCCCCCATCTTTTACTATCCCAGACAGACAGGGATGGTCATGCATGAAAACAAACTCCAGTGCTTTCTGTGTGCTAAAAACTGCATGTATGATGAAAACACTCCCTTTTCGATTCTCACTATGAAATTCAAACCAAACCAGGGCCTCCAGCTTCGTCCATCACCTTTTCGTCAAGCTCCATTAAACCTCAATTATCACTTTACCCTCAAATATGACCCCTGACCTCACATCTCACACCATTCTCTCTAATCAACAGGAGTTGAAAGAGTACCAAAACATCCCGCTCAAGGAATGCTATTAGATGAATTTCTTTGTGCAAGTTATAAAAACATAATTGTTGCTTCAGTAACGGTAGTTTCATTTCTAAAAGCTATAACAGTACATTAGATGATTGTTAGCTTTTTACCTTCAATCAGATATGATTCTATTCTGCACCTGATTAGATGAATGCACCACTTGTTCAACCTGGCAGCTATTCAGAAAATGGCAAATGCATTCCTTTTGTTAAATCCATTTGAAGCAAGAAAAGGATTATGCCTTGTATAACACTAACCTATTTTATTTATTTTTTTACAGTAAACAGTTGTCATTTTATTTTCAAACTGTATAATCATTACAGTTTTTTCCAATTGCTAACACACTAAAATGACATGCATAGCACAGTTATTTAAACTGACACACAGAGAGCAAAACCTCTTCTCAAGTCTCCAAAAGTCTAAACACATTTTCTGCTTTACACACATTTTGCAATTCAAAATGGCACTTTTTAAATGCACTGAACACAGTTCTCTACATAAGACACAACCATTTGCCATTTCAAAACACTGCCATTGAAAATGGCACTAGATGAGCTAATTGGCCAATATATGTGCCACCTGGCCAAACACCTCAATGGTTAGAGTAATTGTTACCACTTCAATCAGGAAGTAAGCGCTATGAAAAGACCACAGATGAGCACCTCTTTTTTTATATATATATTTATTTTTTTCTGCACATTTTTTCTGCAATTTTCTTTTTCAGTTTACTGTTTTTTGTGAGCATATTTTTGTTCAGTCCAATGTAAATATATCTGCTGTGCATATGTTGCACTGACTTCTTTGGTGAAAAAAAATGTGTGAACAATCTGAAGAATTTTCTACAATTTGAACTATTTTAGTATTATGGCAAAGCATACTAAAGATGAGAGTGCTTTTCATTATGCCCAACAGTGTGTAGTTGGTTAGACAAAAATCTGGTAATATGAATGAAGTGTGTGCCATTTGGTGCAAAAGTTTGATTATGATAATGCTATATGTAGTTTTGGTTGCAGTGCTTCATTTTGCAGGATATATGAGGTATTTTGCAGTTTGGGTGTGTGGTTTTGTGAATTGTGTTAAGTATTTTGATAAAACCAGCCTAGTTTGCAAAATTGTGTTTTAGCAATTTGAAAAAACTGTAACAGGAAAGTAGGAAATCTAAAACTTTTTTATTTTAAATATTATTTTTTGGGGCTTTTCCCTTTGTTAGATAGTGACAGTGGATAGACAGGAAAGGGGGAGAGAGATGGGGGATGACACGCTGCAAAGGGCAGCAGGCCGGATTCAAACCCACGCCACTGCAAAACATGCCTAACCTCTACTGTTCCTCATACTGTTTCCTCCGTATGTCAAGGCCTATATGCAGAGAAAAGCTTGGGAGGGATGTTTATATTATTATTATATGATTATACCAGAAGAAAAATGGGTGAACTATTAGTAAGAAAATCCTGACCATCTAATAATCTCTCATTACTGAACATACAAAAGAAAGCATCCCCAGAGCATTCAGCCCAGATGCCTGAAAAGCTGTGTGTGTGTGTGTGTGTGTGTGTGTGTGTGTGTGTGTGTGTGTGTGTGTGTGTGTGTGTGTGTGTGTGTGTGTGTGTGTGTGTGTGTGTGTGTGATAAAAAGCCTTGTTTCTGCTCGGGCAATCACATGGACGCCCGTGCCATTTGATTGAGGCGTTGCCCTGGAGACAGCCTCCGATGAAGGATCCTCTCCCTATGAGTGACACTCATGCCCCAGCAAACCCAAACATATGATTAATGTCTGCAGCGATACACACATTTTTACTTCAAACTGCACAGTCACTCAAGTGAGCATCAATACACCTTGTCACCACATTAAAACACACATAAACAAACGTGCATACAAATGCACACAAAGGTCACTCTGAGTCAAGACGTGATCTACTACAGTGATAAATACTATCTCAAATATTCACCAAGGTGTTACAGTTGATAAAGGAAAAGAGAAGAGAAATTAGGGTAAAAGAAGAGAAGGGGACTGTAATTTCAGAACAAGAACAAAGATCCCTTTACACTGTGTGACTTTGGGCTGTCTGAGACAAAAGGTGACACTCATGACAAAAATGTGGCCAAATCTTTGGTCGTCAGTCCAAAGACAGCCTGCGACAAAATTTTGACAGTGTCTGAAGTTTAGGACCAAAGTCTCAAAATGTGATTGCTGACCCATGGCTACAGACCAACACATCAGAATACAACATGACACGTGACAGAGACAGAAAGAAAGAAAAGGAGTAACAGATCTGACAACATCGCTGTCATCGACTGAAAGGAGAACAGAGGAGAGAGACACTGCAGATAAACAGGGGAAAAGAGGTCATGATAGTAGAAAATACACAAAAACTAGAAAATGGGAGTAAAGGTTAAAGGTAGAATAAGCTAAGAAAGACACAGAATGACAGACAGATGAATAAATGATGACAGAAACAGCTGATCAGTCACCAGCTAATGGAAGGGAACTAAAGACCAGCATGGTGGGGAGAGGACACAGTAGGATCTCTGGAGATTAAAGGTCATTTAGAGATGACGTTCTGTCTCTCTGTCTGGCTACTTTAGCGTACTCATTAACTACAGTTACTTTTACAATGTTAAAACAGCACCGGAGACACATCCAAGACTCCCAAAACACAACCAGCCATCAATAATTCAACATGATTACATCTTCAGTGCAGTTCAGCTGCCTTTCTGTTAAACTCTCACCTTTCTTCTCTGTGTTTTGGCATTTTCTGACACTTCAGGCACCGAATCTGGCAAAAAAGTTTTTAATATTTTAAACAAAATGCAAAATCAGTCATCAAACTCCACCAAGCTCTGCTCTCCCTACAATGGCAGATGTCTTACAGGAGAGTTGATGTGGGTGTGGTAGTTTCTTTCTGTAATGCTTATATGAGTTAATCGGGCGAGAAGAGGGGGGGGGGAGGTCCTCTGGCCAATATGGCTCTTGTCAATCCTGGATGGAGAGCTTGTTTCTGTAATTGATGTTATATGGTGCCTTCAATTCCAATTAATGTGATAGCTTTATATTGTAATGTTCAATCGCATACTTTTGAAAAGGGAGTAAGGCAACATCTTTGGCTGTAAATCAAATAGCAATGTGTTTGAAAGTGTTTTCAAAAAAATAAACCAAGCATGTTGTGCACTTTACTTCTTATATCGAATATACAACCTCACAAGAGTGAACAGCTGGTGCAGGGTAAAACACGAAATCAAGAGGACCACACAAAGCAGCTCACTAGGATGCTACTACGGGCTACTATTGAAATGTTAATCATCACAATAATAATATTCTAATCTTTTATCCCCATTCTCTCTTATGTTTCCTATCATGCTTTAGATGTTTTTATCAGGTGCCAGTAGGATTGGAGAGTAGTTATATTCAGATAATTCAGCACAAAATTAACTTTTCCATTATCCCTCTCAACAGTAAAATTGTTATTGTCATAACTTCTGCCTCCGGTCAATGTCAGAATCCAATTTGACGCAGTGGAGGTCAGGGTATTTGTGGCTATACCCTTTCTGTGCACTTCTTTTGGTATGCAAGCCCGGTTAGAAGCATTGTCATGGAGTCATGGAGGCTATCGTACATGAGGCAGGTGAATTTGTGTGTGTGTGTTTGTGTTTAAGGGACTCGCTGCTTTCACCGTTTTTTTTACATCACTACTGTGATATAGCTCTCTGATCCTTCTCCTCTAGTGCAGCCCGGCCTGTGTCAGGGACCTAAACTGTGTCAGTAATATTCCATTAAAGGTGATAATACAATCAGGACAGCGAGGCTTTCAGCAGATTATGGCGGTTGGAAGGAGAGCAACATGTGTTTATGTGTGCGGGTGGGTGACTGTGGGTGTCACCTCTCTCTCTATGAGTCACATCCATCAGTGAAAGAGATTACAGTTGAACTTCAACACTATAGGTATAATACGTAAAAAAAAAAAATTGGGAGAGGGCATGAAGAGACATGCAGAAACTCAAAAATGAAATGTTTCAATTCACAATGTTTACCTTTCTAGACAATATACTTTTACTGTATATGTCAATATATCCAAAAGAGATAATTGTGTCCGCAAGCACATAATAATCTTTTAATCAAAGGTCTTATAAAATGGATATAAAAACTATAATTTTGAGGAGAAAATGTATCAGATTGATCAATAATGAAAATAAGCACAGCCTGTTGCTAATCTTTTCAAAATGTTCTCTTCTTTCTATCCTCTTGATATCCTTTACCTAATGTGGCACAAACACACACCCGCACACAGAGAGAAGGCATCAGGTCAAAGCTCTCTCACACAGCTACTTTAGATGCAGAAGTACCACAGAGTTTTACTGTAAGTGCATAAGTGCAACGTGTTCCCTGTTTGGCTGCTTTACTGTTATTCTGGAATATCTGAAGCTTTAGACAGATTACCTTTTGACCTGTCCTGCATTCCAAAACAAACCCATGAATGATTTATCCAAAGTAAACCAGATGAGAGTAAACTGCTAAATTACAAAAAGGGATAAAGACAGCAAGCAGCTGTTAGTGTGTGGTGTGTGGTGTGTGTGTGTGTGTGTGTGTGTGTGTGTGTGTGTGTGTGTGTGTGTGTGTGTGTGTGTGTGTGTGTGTGTGTGTGTGTGTGTGTGTGTGTGTTTGTACTGTGCAAATCCTCTTTGAGAGGCCAGTTTTGAGCAGTCTGCTAATTATCACATTCTCTCTGATCTTGTATTAAACTACAGTCACACACCCCCACCGCCACCCCCACCAACACCCTGGCAACCAGACTCCACGGCAACAGTGTGGAAACAGGGCACCATGGAAACAGCTTCTCTCCTCCAAGCATTGATGGATGCTGGGAGATGGTGTTCAGGTGCAGTGGATTGTGGGATATGCTGTCCTGTATCATTTTGTTTTATTTTACTTCATCCAATCTAACGTATATTTTTATTATTTTATTTTACCTCATTTCAAATTTGATTGGTTATATAAAATGTACTTCACTTTACTGTATACAAGGTGGAAAAAGGTGCATGTTTTTTATGACATTATGAATATCTTATTATTAAGTTTACTCATATTGCAATTATTATTTTTTTAAGTTATTATAAATAACGGATTCATCTACTACACCTAGACTAGAGCTGTAACAAAATTAATCATTAATTATTTTGATAATCAGTTAAAAAATTAGGTCATCTTTTTCAAACAAAAATCCTCAAAATGTATTGGTTCTAGCTTGTCACATGTCAGGATCTTCTGCTTTTGTTTTTTATATATATAATATTTTGGGATTTTGGACTGTTGGTTAAACAAAAAAAGATTTAAATCATCTTTAGGAAATTGTATTTGACATTTTATACAGTTTTTTAACATTATATAGACTAAACGATAAACTGATTAATGGAGAAAGTAATCAGCAGATAAATCAATAATGAAAGGAATCGTTAGTTGCAGCCCTATATATGAACATTAGTTTAACCAATCAAACAGGCCATAGTCCAGTGTATAGGTCTGGACATTCTTTAACTCAGAAATGAGCCTATAGAAATATATACATGTTGTTCATATTGCCCAGTTCCCTCACAGCTGTATAGGATTCTGGGAGATGTTGTTTTATCCACCCACTGTAAAAAAGCTTTAATGTGGTTTGACTGCATAACTGTAGTCTCCCACCTACACATGCAGAACAAGCAGAAGAGTGAGACGACCAGGGAATAAAGGAGGAAGGAGAGGAAAGACAGAGCTGGAAAAATGCCAGAAGGAGGAGGGAGACTGGCAGAGGAGCACCGAAAGTGGTTGGTTGGAGGGAGAAGCACCAAGTAAGTGGCCGCAGGGAGAGAGAGAGCATCAGAGGGATGGGAAAAGAGGAGAGAGAGAGAGAGAGAGAGAGAGAGAGAGAGAGAGAGAGAGAGAGAGAGAGAAGCAAAGCTGATGCAGCTCCTGAGCAGAACAAATGTGTTTGGAGCTGCTGAATATAGGTCACACATCTCCAGTGACTGTTCCCTCCACTGAACCTGCTTCCTGCATCATGCACTTTGTACGAAATCCTGCATAATTTGGATAACAATCTATGGACTGCTAAATGTATATAAGCCTGTTACATCAAAATCCATTGCATAAAAGAAAGGACTGAATTTTGCTGCAATTAGTCGACTATTTAAGTTCAAACATGAAAGCTGCTTTGAGATTTGCTAGTCTGTTTAGAGTGTTTCACAGCTTACATGCAAGCAGCCCTACAGAATGCATACAGATGATTAATATTTTACTGTTCTTTGCATGAAAAATCAACTTCAGTGTGAGAAAGCTTTTATTGCTCAATAACTATTCCCCATATGCTATGTAGTGTGGCCACTCAACAAATTGCAATTGAGTAGTAAAATATTATTTACAGCATGTTGGGTTATACAGACTGAGGGAAACGACAGAGTATAGAAGCGGAGATTACTGTGTGCTGGGCAAAGACAGGACAGAAAGTGAGGTTATGAACAGGCAGATATGATACAGCAACAATGACAGCAGGCTTGAGATCATGTGTCAAAGCTGTTCTTTCCACATTCACACCTGTCTATCTCCCGGTTATCGGTTCATGGTTTCTCTGCACCTGTAATCCAGCACACACACACACACACATACACACAAAATGTCATCCATTTTACTCAGAACACACATTTAGGCCCATGTACAGGAACTCAGGCCCTTCTATGTCATTGAGATAAACATTACACTGTACTACTGTCATCTGAACAGAGTGTCAGAGAGGTTAGCAGTTTCCAGTATAAAAGCAGCTTCAGGACATTACATTCAAACAATCTAAACAATTTTAATGTCCCTTTAGGTCTCTCACGGTCCCTTCTAATGTATCCCCAGTAGTATGCTCAAACTTTTCACATGCGTGTTTTTCAGCTCACCTAACCAGAAAAAGACTAATTTTTACACATAATGTCACTGCAATTATCCACTACTAACCAATCCAGTTTGAATATGAGGGGATTATACAGTAGTCTACTGCCACCTGACATTTAACGCTTGGCTGGTCGGCCAGCTATCATGTTTTCTGCCTGAGTTGAGAGAGAGAGTTCAGCTGTTCACTCTTTCTGGTTTGAAGAAGAGAAGTGGAGGAACACAGGGATGTAAAATTGAGGGATGGAGCGATGATGATTTCGGAGGAATGAAACTAAGTGGATGTTGGACAGACACCTCCCGAGCGGATTGATTACTCAGCATCCTACTGCATGAAGTCATTTTTCTGGGTATCAGATATGCAGTTTATGCAGGACTGTAGGCCTGAACATCATAACTCAATAAGTCACTCCATTTTCAGGTCTCACATAGGCTTTCAGAGTCTGTGCTACATGGGGCTGCGGGGTTGGTGATGTGGGGGTCTGCGAATCAATGCTACATGATCAATTTATTACATACAGGCTGATGGGAAATGGAGCAGGAGAGATGGTTGTTACACTTTTGTGTTGCTGTATGATCATCCAAACAGTTGTCGTGACATTTTTTCATTCTTAATATGACACATTATTACCAGGATTCTATAGATCACACCTCTGTTTTTCCCAGCAACAGCCAGAAAATGAAGGGCACCAGTGCTCGCCACAGGCCTGGTACCCGCACATACTGTATACTCACACAACCACTCACCCACTATGGTATGACATCACTGCCAATGCTAGAGGCATTTAAACCCATATCAGATTAACTTAAGAGGGGACAGGATAAGTAGCTTGGAGAGGAGGGATAATGGCATTAAAGTCAGCGGACAAGATGGTGTTTCATGAGATTGTGTGGATGCATGTGCCACTGAATGTTGTGCAGTGAACTGACCAAAACACAAATGAAATGGAGGGAGGGGGAAGAGGTAACAGAGACATCTCTTGATGGGGGTGATAGTGTACAATGAAGACCCTACAAGGAAGGAAGAAGGAATGGAAATAGAAAAATGAAAGGTAAATTGCCCAAATATCACTCTGGATCTGAATGGAAACCCCACAGATTTGGTTTTACAGACAATATAATAGTTTATCAGATAAATCCCAGGATGCTGGAGGTGAAAGCCTGTGATGAGTTTTTTCCCAGTAGGCAGTGGCACTGGAATGAGCAGTTGTTAACCATTTGTCTCACCTAGTCTGTATATATCCATCATCCCCCTCCTCCTTCACCCCCTTTCTCAACTACCGCAGCCGGTGTACCGAGCCATACACACCCATGCTCCATCCCATTCACAGCGCGCTAAAAAGCACATAAAGGGTATCTTGGTGTGTGAGGGCTCTTGCTGTAGCTTAGTCAACACGATCTTCCCTCCGTTAACAGATTGGCTTTAATCCGAGAGCCAGCCGTATGGACGCAAAAGCCCGTGTCAGCTCTCGTTTGGCCAATTTATTTAAGGCTCTGCTCTGAATTAATTTATCAAGCCGGCAGTCAGGCCCTGATGCTCTGCAGTGATTATAAAATATACGGGGTGGTTAGTTTAGTTTTTAATCGATATAGACATGCAGTTAAGGCACAGGCCTATTCCTTGTGGCTTCTGTTAAGAACGGTGAGGAATGGTTCCAGTCGACGGAAGCAAAGCAACACCTGCTGTAACCAAACCCGTTGTGAATCAAAAGAAAAGCCGCAAAAGCATCTTACACCATATAACCTAGGCTGTGCATCGGTGCAAATGTGGACTGCATCACGCCGTGAAAGGCTCAATCTGTCATTAATGTTTAGCTCGATAACAGTGACATATTCTCCATTGCTTACCTCTGTAAAAAACGCCTCCATCCTCCCTACTCCTCCCAGACGTCGCGCGCCCGGCCCCGCAGAGCGCAGACACCGGCTCCGGTCTCGGGTGCGCAAATTTCGCCAACGGAAGGGTGAGCGTGTTTGTCAAGATGGGGAAAAGGTAGCGGTGGCTCCGTGTTGGTGTTTCCCATTCACCGAGCGCTTGTCTTCATCTCCGAAATGGCTCAGTTGATCAAACACACCTCACCAGCGTCCGAGCTCTATGCGCAAAAAGCCACATGAATGAAAATCCAAGGAGGCTGTGATGAAAAATTAAAAATGTCCACGCCAGGGATCCGTCCGTGGAGCGCTAATTGAAGCGTCCCGGTTTTCCAGGCCTGCCTAGTTCAGTGTTCAGTGTTCCAGTGTGTGTGTGCGTGTGTGTGTTGTGTGTTGTGTGTTGTGTGTGTGTGAATGAGTGCGTGTATGCATGTGTGTGTGTGTGTTGGGCGATGAGAATTGTGTGGGGTTGAGAGAGAGGACCAGTCCGGGGGCAAAACGAGCTTGACGCTGCATACACCGACTGGGCGGTGCAGACAGCCTCCTCCAATACAAAACACACAAGGCTCACACACACACACACACACACACACACACACACACACACACACACACACACACACACACACACACACACACACACATACGGAGTAGGGTGGTGGTTTAAAGTTTTTTTTTGTAGTCAACGCTGACAACATCTGGATTTTTTTTCTCCAATCAGAAAAAGGACCCAGTTTTTGTGTTGTCTAGACCATCATGGGGGGGGGGGGATGCTTTGGTTGGTGACCAGAACCGATGAAAGAGCCTCTGTCCCATTTGGCCCAATTACAGGTGTTGATCCTGCATGAACCAGGTTGTCCATCAGCAGCACCAGAGGGTTGGATTTCATACAGCAGGGATCCGTAAAGGGGGGAAAGAGGATTCAAGCAAAAAGAAAATAAGGAAAGTATCTCAACTTTCTAAAAAGCTTTATCTAATGGATTTATAATAATTACTGTTGCCGTTTGTGCCATTTATTGGTGCCTAATTTAAGCTCTTTATTCACTCAGGATGGATTGTTTGACCTCTGATCGTCTGGAAAAGAGCTGGACCGAACTTCATTCATAAACATACTAATAACATTTACAATTTATAATAACTGACAGTTACGATTGCAGACTTGAGTTGTATTATTCTTTATTACTAATTTATCAACACAGGCCTTTATAACCAACCGCTGACAATAATAAAGTAATTTGTTACAACTTACAAACCCTTAATAAAAAGGTGATTTGTAAAGTGGTACAACAATTATTTCCCTACAGCATATGTCTTCTTTGGCATATACTATACAGTAGAAATTATTGTTGAAAGATAAAATAATGAATTTTGACAAGTTGGCTTGATTGGATATGAATATGTAACAACAAAGAAGAAGAAATCCCCCGATCACTGAATTAAAATTATATCTTAATTAGCCGTGAGGCAAGAGCTGTCAGCAGTATTCACTCTAATGTGTATCCAAAATCACACAAAGAGAGAAAGAGTGAGAAGGGGGGAGAGTTAATATTTCTGTATGATCTTTCCTAAAAAGCCTACCCCTCGTTGCATTGGAGGAGGAGACTTGGTTACAGGGTTAGTCAGAGCCCAGACATATATGCACACAGGACCAGAACAGCGGGGGGGAAACAACCCAAAATCAAGGAGGATAACACACAATGTCCCCAAAGACACCAGTTTGTATGAATGAGGTAGAAATAGATAGACAGCTGGTTTATGTAATGTGGACCGTGTGTGGTTTTATTCTCTGTTTCAGAAGGCCAAGCTGCGGGGGCCAGGTGCAGCCATCAGGAGCCCAGCGGGGTGAGGCTTCTCTGGGGTAAAGTATTGTGAATCTCAGCCTTTTCCCTCTGGAGCCCTGGAGGTATAGAGGGGGCCTCCTGTATGCATGCCTGGAAGTATTATTTAACTGTGCCCTCCATCTTCATCAGGGAGACAGTTCAAAAGCTAGCCCCAACAAAGGGCCCCCTTTTTTGTTAGAAGTGTGTGTGTGTGTGTGTGTGTGTGTGTGTGTGTGTGTGTGTGTGTGTGTGTGTGTGTGTGTGTGTGTGTGTGTGTGTGTGTGTGTGTGTGTGTGCGCGCGTGCACAAACACTCAGGAAATGAGACCTGATCACACACTCACACTCACTCTTAACTGTAAGAAAGATTGTCTGGACCTAAACTGCAGGAGTGTTGTATAAACAAAAAACTGTATAATTCTCCATCAGCTGAAGATTAAAACCATGAACCCAACCCTCCCTACTGTTGGTGATCAAACATTCCTCATACCCACCACAAGATCTCCAGCAATTAAGTCAACATTTATAGTAACACAATAAACAAAGTTTAGGGCATATAGCACTTCTTGGAAGCAGACACACAAAAACATGTTATGATGATGATCTGAAACTATCAAAAATACTGTAAATTCGAAGAGCAAGCCTTGTAAGATTGTCAGAGGATAGGTATAATTCACTGTAAATATACATGCACTAAAAAGCATTGCCAATGTTATATTGTAGTTGTGAAGTCAGGTACCAGAAGCAGTTTGTTGACACAGGACTAACAGAGGTTACAGCATTGTCAGTTTGATTAGGTGGCCTGCAGGAGCACTTACGAATCATAATAGACTCTCAAATTATCTCTATTGTTTTCTCATAAGTGCTTCTTTTAAAAATTTAATGAAGCCCCACTGTGAAGGACACTGACAACATTGGCCATTTTGTGAGAAAAGGGGATATTCGTATTCTGCCTGAATGGGGATATTTTGGAATAGATAATGCATTTACTGTATAAACCATTCATGATATACAACTCCTAAAATCCAAATGCACCAAAATGTTAAAAAAGCAAATGTGAGCTTAACTGTATTGTAATTTTAATAATTGTTTAACCAATTACGTCCTTTACCAAGCAGAATTCTCTGGTTCTAGCTTCTGAAATAGAGGATTACTGCATATTTGCAGTAGTTTGATATAGTAAACTGAATATCTTTTACTGTTGTTTTGAGAAAACAAGATATTTGAGGACGTTTTCTTGAGGTCTGGGAACCTGTGCTGGACATTTTTGAGAGTACTGATTTTACAAAAATAAATGTTGGTTAAACTTTACTCTTTACCTCCATATTATCTGCACTGAACCCCTCCAGACTGGTACTGCAGGATGAATGAAACAAATGCTTATTTTTATCTATATATCAGTCAATAGCTACCAAATGCAACAGACACAAATTTGCACAAAAAAATGCCCTTAGTGAAAATGCAAAAGGGGGGGGGGGGTTGCTGCTGTCCGTGATGACATGCCTAAAAGGCATCGACCCAACTCATCTAACATGCACGTGTGCTGGAACACGCGTGCATTGCAACACATATTGAAATACACCATTAGAAACCATTAGAACGTCTGGGCTATTAAATTCACATTACTAGGACAACACTGAGTGACACTCAGCGGTGAATTGTCGGATAGATTTTGTTCCCTGAGCAAGAGTGTACCTTTGGGTTCAACATTGGGGGAGGGTGAGATTGAGATCTCCACTTTTGAGCAAAATTTAAATTTTGTGTGTCAAACACTTCATTTTCTGCATTCTGGTGATTTTTTTTATGGTGCAAATGTCTTTATTTATGTAAAGGAAGTTATAATAGGTTTTTGGGATGGGTTGCATTGGCCATTTTTGATCATTGAGGGGGTTGTAACCCATCCCCCCTGTAAATTACACCTATGCCTGCGAGTCAGGAGCAGAACTCTGCTTACTCATCTGACCACAGCTCTCTGTCTCTCTCGTTCTCCTTGATGGCTCCTTCTCCTCTTACAGTTATGAATATATGTGTGTGTGTGTGTGTGTGTGTGTGTGTGTGTGTGTGTGTGGTGTGTGTGTGTGTGTGTGGGGGGGGGTGTAAATCAGAGAAACGTGTGTGTTGTGGACAGATGATCAATAGGTCCTCTGGTTCTCTGAGTGAAAACGCAGACAGATTACTGAAGAGCTCAAAGCTGAGCCCACCCATCCACGGTGCTGATTCTTTATCTTTATGCACATATCTATGAAACTGACAAACAACACGTAACCACAAGCAAATAATTTAACACATGTATCTGGTAACTGGTGTGTTAGTGTGTTTATGTGTATGTCATATGTTGCATGCACTAATAGGCGTCACTCACAATGTCACAGCCAATCAGTTTTATGACCGGAGCATCCATAAATCTCTCTTCATTTATTAACCTTGTTCTCTTTCAGTCTTTCAGTTCTGTGACCAGACTCTGCCCCCACCCCTGCAGACACATCTGTTTATGGCTGTCTGAGAGGAAACTCAGTGTTAAATGCTCTGATTGATCATCAAACTAACTTTGTACCGGTTAACTGGTAAAATAGGACAATCCAAAACAAGGCTTGAAGGCTAAACTTGGTTCTCAACAAACCCCCCGTTTGACTTTTTAAATGGTCCCAGAGAGACAAAGATGCATTATTTGGTCTAATTTAATGCAGCTTCTAGAGTGAAATTCATATAAAACGTATAGGCTACATTAACCCCATCAAAAATACATTAAAAGTTGCCCCCTTATATGTTTAAAATAATCTAATATGTAATGCCTAATGCCCTTTTTCATTCTTACATCAACAAAGTCACTCTTCTGGCAGTGCAAAACATAAACTGTTATTACAATAACTGCAGCCGCTTTATTAAAACCTTGTTTTCATCAATCTACATTGTGGTTTAAGTGGTTCACAATGACACACAAACACACATAACACATAACTCACACACACACTCTCAAAGTAATATCGAGCAGATGAGGTTACTTAGTCTCTCAAATTTAATTTACTTTGAATTACTCAATATTAAACTTCTTCTGGCAAACACTGCACACAAGCAATGTGTCCACATTAGTCACTCAGATACTCATCAACACATACAAAATTAAAACAAAAAATTACAAAACACAAACACCTTTTTTTATCACCTTTAAGGAAGGCATTTCCAATGGTTCTACAAACTGAATGCCTCAGCTGGTTGTCAGAGAACTGGAGTTATATTTGATCAAATGAAGTTACTCTTGTAAACTGATGGAGCAATAACATCTGGAGGACTGAAGATGTTCTAAATTGAAGGGTGACTCTTCTCCTTAAAATAATAGCTAGCCATTTTAGGAAATATGCTTATTTGCTTTCTTGCCGAGAGTTAGATGAGAAGTCAGTCTCCACTGGGGAGTTACTGTGTCTGTCTCTGTGCTAAGCTGAACGGTAACTTCCTACTTACCCTAGTAACAAGAGAGTCAATTTATCATCTGACTCATCAAGAAAGCAAATAATGTGTGATAAATGAAATTGGTTGATTGAACAAGCCTATTTCCCAAAATGCTGAACTATTCCTTTAAAGAGAGCTACTCTATTGTTAAGTGTTTTTATTATTTGTACCTCCAGACAGTTTCAATCCTCCCATGCCACCATCTTTCCATAAGTCTTTACCTCTGTATTGATTATTAACTACACTGCTGATCTTAACCTTTAACCTTTATGTCTAGTGAGCAAGTCTGAAGGAGACTTGAATGTCTGGTCGAACAACATTAATTAATTTGCGATACATGGACAACAAGGATAAGCATATAGAGAGTAAGGACAATGAGACAAAGCAAAAATGGAGAGACAACTGCTGTGCAAAGTCAGAATTGCTGATTATTTTGGTCAAAATAGTAAATTATATCAATTTATTTTTTACTATTTCAGGTAAAATTGCCTTTCCATATTACAAAGGTGGAAAAAGAGTTTAGTAGGGGAAAATGGATACAAAGACGCTGAGCCACTGTGGTGCTTGTGAGGGACAATCCATGCAGTCTGGTGTCAGAGTTCACTCCCTAGAGACAAGTATACTGAACGACAAAATGATTCATGCATTCATGTCTGATGCACACAACCCGTCACACACTCACACACACACGAACTCTCAGAGAGAGACATATATGATGTCATCCAATCTGTATGACTCATGCGACACACACACACATACAGTTTGTGGCTCTGAATTTAAAAAGAAATCACATTTCTGAGAATAAAGGAGGACTAAAGGTCAGATTGGCAGAAACCCTACTGATCAGGCGTCTTTTTAAATTGAACAAAATGTACAGTAGGTGTTTAAGTTATAATTACTATCAGCAGACCATGGAGTGTGTCATTACTCCTATTCGGAGACAGCTGTGAACTACTAAAAAAAAAAAAAAAAAAAACTTATTAGGGCCAACAGTTTATATTTCTATAAATTATCTATGTGGCAAAATGTAAGCAAAGATCAGTCATCCCTTTGTTCAGGTTACCTTCTATTTCCCTTCCACACCTAACATATAGATGTTAGTTCAGGTTTGGAAAATTGCATGTTAAGCATAGTTAATAATAACACCAGACTGAATGATAACATTTTCAGCTGGCCTATTTCAGAGATTATTCAGGAATCAGAATCAGAAAAGGTTTTCTTGCCAAGTACGTTTTTTACGCATACAAGGAATTTGTCTTGGTGTTGTTGGTGCATGTCACACATTCACTAAATATAAGAAGGATCAGAAGAATATAAACAATATAAGTATAAATATATACACACAGTATGTAATAACTAAAAAATAAAAATAAGAAGATAAATAAAATTATTTCAGTAAAAAGGAACGGTACAGCAGAGTAGGTACAGTGGCATGTAGAGCCAGAGGTTTAGTGTGGAGAGAGTCAGGGTGGGTTCCGGGCCTTGTTGATAAGGAACCACCATTTAGGACTCTGAGGTCATATCCCTGAAACGTTGGGGTTTTGGCAACCTCATTGGAATGTACAGTACATGTCACAGTTCAGCCAGGAAATAGATTTAGCCATTTATTGCAACAAATGGAAATATAATTATGCTTGGCGCTGATGGCTCCGCTCTTGATAATGCTCCCTGGACCAGCCAAGCCGCATGCTAATCTTAAACAGGGATCACTATGCAGAAACCCCATTGTATTAAAGAGTGAGCCAAAAAAAAAAAAGACATTGAAAACCATTTTAAACTTTGAGTCATGTTAGGACTCTGAACTAGGAAGGTGGAGGCCGGGGTGGTGGAGGTAGTGTCAGTGTAGCATGGATCAGTGAGGAGGGACTCATATTTACAGTAAAAGGGCTGCCTTGATGTGACAATGGCTGTGATTGGTGTGTGTCTGATAGGAATGATAATTCAATCAACGGGCGTATGACTTCCGTGTCTTGCATGAACTATGAGCTTACTTTAATCACTTACAAATGGCCGGTATTTTACAGGCTGGTTGATATCAGTGCCAATATTTTCTTTATATGTTCTATAAATATGTTTGGACTCATTTTGTATTTAATAAAAATACCAAACTTCTCAATGCATCAGTGTTAAATAAAAGGTTTATTGAGGTTTACACAGCCTTGTAAAGGTTTCTTTCCTGGCAGTTTAGAAAATGCTTTGAAACAGTATTTAGACCGTCATGCTGAGAAAATATAATTGAGATTAAATATAACTGTTGACTGAATAAATTAACTACAAAAACATTTTATTAAAAAATTAGGGTTCAGGAAGACTTGGACTCTTGGCCTCAGTATTCCAAAAATCCTGGCTCTACACTTGCTATAAATTGAAATAATTTAGACAACAACTGAATCATGATTCAGAATATTTAAAAATAATTCCTCAACATGATAACAACAAGATAAAAACAGTATTGTATTGTATATTTGCCAACAGGAAGCGGGACAATTAGGGGTACCTGCTGGGGAGAGGAAGACAAGCAATGATTTAAATGTCTTTTAAGGAGTTCAACATTGGACCCTGTGTATTAAATTGCTCTAGAGAGATGACTTCATCCTGATTCCCTTTTCGCTGCCCCCCTTCCCCAGCACCCCCACCTGCCACACCCCACCCCCATCCCTGCTATCCCAGCACCACCTATTGCAGCATGACAGCACGTCTTTGGACCAAATTAGCTGTCAATGCAACCCCCTAATTCCCGAAAGACAGTGGGGTAATTTAATCAGCCAGCTATAGCCTGCAGCAGAGCACTATCATGCTTACACACACACACATAATCATACAGACACAATTAGTCGAGTGTCATCTCATATAACAGAAGGGATAGTTGACAAGTGTGGCAACAAAGAATTTAACAGTAAAATGCCATTTAAAGAACAAATTTAGTGGAAATAAAGGGTACCTTTAGCTTTATTTTAGGTTTTAAAACTCAAACTATCCTCTTTTTGATTTATCTTAAATACTCGATGTCAATGCTAGGTACTTTTTGTTTGTATTTCATCTATTGTGATCAAGAAAAAGGGCAAAACTCAGTCAGGCCTGAAAACCTTAACTTCTTTAAAGGTCCCATGGCATGAACATTTCACTCTGAGTTTTTTTAACATTAATATGACTTCCCCTAGTCTGCCTATGGTCCCCCAGTGGCTAGAAATGGTAATAGGTATAAACCGAGTCCTGGGTATCCTGCTCTGTCTTTGAGAAAATAAAAGCTCAGATGGGCCAATCTGGAATCTTACCCTTATGACGTCATAAGGGCAAAGGTTACCTCCCCTTTCTCTGCTTTGCCCGCCCAGAGAATTTGGCCCGCCCATGAGAGAGAGACATCATGGCTTGTAAACAAGCGATTCATGGCAGTTGGTCAAGACCACACCCCCACCTCTATCCTCCTCAATAACATTTAAAGCTACAGACACAGAAATGGCACATCCTAAGGAAAGCTCATTGTGGGACTGGCTCTAGTGGCTGTAATTCTGCACCAAGGTGGAATTTCGGGAAAGAGACTTCAGATACAGGATTAGGGTACCACTAAGGCCTATATAAAAGCATCCAAAAAGCAGCATGTCATAGGACCTTTAAATCATCTAACATCTGCAATTTTACCCATTTGTTTTCCTATAAAAATGTCGATAGATTAAGTGAAATAACCTAAAATGAAGCAATTCAAACACAGTCTGCTAACAATAGCTGGAGATTCATCAGAGACACTGCTTAATGGTGAGGAAACTTTGAATTACACATTACATTGCTTTTATATCTGAGTTACTGTTTGGTGTTTATCAGCTCGTGAGCTTCATTGTAACAGACTTTTTCTACTGGATTGAATTGAATGAAGCCTAATCCTAATCAGAACAGATTAAATTACCCAGATCACTATAATAACTGGATTACACAAACTCCCCCCTTACTCAAGACACCCCTGCCCTTTTTTTTGCTTTATTGTGGAGGTGTAAGAGAAAGAGAGAGCACAGAGAACTGCTTACCTTTCAAACTGAAAACATGAATGGCTATGTGTGTGCATATTAATGTGTGTTTGTCTTTCTGTTGTATGTCCGTGTTTGAAACCCAAAACTTTTAATTAATTGATTTACTTCTGTCTGTGGATAATGAAATCATCATAACTAAGTTCAATATACACGCACACACACACACACACACACACACACACACACACACACACACACACACACACACACACACACACAAAAACAGTGATTGGTGTTAACAGTGTAGCTAACACAGTAACACAGTGAACAAAAGCCCAGCTGTCACTCCAGGGGCTTAACAATCATATATGAATAATGAATATTCATCACAGCAGAGAGCGACAGAAGGTGAGCTTGGCTTTGCAAAGGCTGTGGACTCAGCTCCTGCACCCCATCTACTGTACGTGCATCGATACACGATGCACATGGCAAATAACAGCTTTGGGAGACTACATTTAGCATTATTATTATGTAGAGGACATACTGGCCCTTTCAGTGTTAATATATGTCATACTATATACTATATAAATCCGAGCCAGAATCTTAATATTTGGCCAAGAAAGCTATTAGGTTGTTGCCTTGTTTGGTCTCAGCTACGTTTGAAATAGAAACAATAATAGTAGTTTTATATAAAAATGTATGATTAAGCAGGTAGATGGAAACTAGTTGATGCATTATCCATGCCTGAATGGCTGTCTTTTTTTTCCAGACATAATATCTTTTGATGCCTCTACAGCACAAATGCATGCTAATCACAGACTTCAGGTCATTTTGGGGTGGAGGTTTTAAGGCATTGGGTGTATTTTACCAGTACTAATTTTACTTTTGAATTTTTCTTACCCATCTTCGTAATGCTTTTTTTATGGGTCCATAGTTTATCTATACTTTTGAAATGTCCTTGGAATTCAGCACTAATTAGGTAAAATGTAAATGTTCTGCTCCATTTAAACTCAAATAATTATTGATTTATTATTCATGTATTATTGGAAATGTTATTGCCCATATTGAATTGTATGCTTGCCTGTAGAGAAATTTAGCATTTAGCATTTTAAATTGACCTACTGTGCACTGACTAAAACACTCTGCAAGTTAAGGTGGCAATTAATTGAAATTAATTTATTGGGACGTTTATCAATTGACTCTATAATAATATTGTCTCTATTTTCCTAATTAGCACCATAACATGAAACATCTTGGAAACTATGATGACATATTTCTAATAAAATAAAGCTTTACCCTTATTGTTATTTATTTCACTGTATACTCTATGATCATGTAGTTGATCAAAAGTAGGCTATAATGACTCATTTTAAAATTATTGTATTAACAGGAATTATCACACATATTATTATTAGTTTATGTAGCAGCATCACCAAGAGT
Source organism: Perca fluviatilis (assembly GCF_010015445.1). Taxonomy (NCBI): domain Eukaryota; kingdom Metazoa; phylum Chordata; class Actinopteri; order Perciformes; family Percidae; genus Perca; species Perca fluviatilis. The sequence goes on along the minus strand of NC_053131.1, from coordinate 14,951,034 downwards.
ACACTTGCAGTATTACAGTACCTCCCAGTCTGACTCTGACCGTATTGTAGTACAGGCGGTGATACAAACCACAGAGGAGCCCGTCATAGAGCAGGGCGTGTGTCCCATATCTACACAACCCATTACCAGATCCCGCCTCTGCTCGCACCTTATTGGCTGCTCTTCCTACAGTTAGGGAACACTCTTTCTGAATGGATAAGGTCCTTGTCCCTCAGCTATGACAGACGCCACACAGCTAGCTGTTTCGAAAATGAAACTGGCTCGTGTTTGACTTCGAGAGGCAGCCAAAAGAAAACGAAATCAAGACGGGTATTAGATTAAAAAACATCCCGCGGGGAATTACTGTTTCAACCTGGCACAGTGGAGGCAGAAGAACCCAACGGTAAGTACTCCATGCGACGACATATTTTTTTGTGAGAGAGGCAGGCCTGTGCTGTCAAACCACGACAATAACAACACCTGAATTCTGTGTTGTCTTCGTTTTTCCATGTGTCGCTGCTAATAATCAGTTTCAAACAGCCACTCAGCAGTCCGCTATGTCTGTCGTGTGGGTTTAACTTAGCCCTGTGCTTTACTGTATGTTGCTTCTGAATATAAATATGCCTTAAGCCGTCGTACAGTCTGTTATTGCCCTAGATAAAGACTGAAGAAAATGTCTCTTCCTTTTTTTAAAGCTGGAGATGTTGAGTAAACACCAGAGCTGGATAGGACTCACTGTACTGCAATGGAGGTAAGCGTATCTCTGTAGCTGACATAAGCCACGCCATTGCTTTGAGACGTATGAGAGAGTATGTTTGGTGAGTTAGAAGTGTAAATAGATCATATATGGTTACTAATTTCACCACTAGCTTTTCAAGGATCTGAAGTACCTCTTTCCACCTACAGTATAAACTAAGAAGGGTCACTGATTTGTGGCGTAATCACTGGGGTTTAAGTTGTGCCGATTTAGTTATTACAGTTGGGTAGGCCTAAATAAGATGCCTTCTTGTTGTACTTCATTCCTGCCGAGGGCCATTGTTTTGTCATGTTACTGTATGTGTTGTTTGTACTCCAAACCGTGTAATCATGGTCTTGGATCAATTCAATATCTGTGTAGTCTCTTTGGGAACTCCTGGCCTAGCTGGTGCTATTATTATTTACCTGGAGGCTTTTAGATGTTGCTGTTAACAACTATAACTAACCAATATTGAGGCAGACACTCTAGTTAGTTTCAGTCTAACTGATGAGGGCGGATGCAACATAAAGGCGCTATACCACAAGTAGATACTCTTTATTTTTACAACAGAGAATGTGACATTCTTTGAACATTAGCATCAGTCACAGACACAGATTATGCTTTTGGGGTACCTTTTGGTTGATTTCTACTATGTCTACTCTCTCTCAAAATGTACTAATGTCACATGTGTAAAGATAGTTTAAAGGACCCATGGCATGAAAATTTCACTTTATGAGGTTTTTTAACATTGCTATGAGTTGCCCCAGCCTGCCTAATATGGTCCCCCAGTGGCTAGAAATGGTGATAGGTGTAAACCGAGCCCTGGGTATCCTGCTCTGCCTTTGAGAAAATAAAAGCTCAGATGGGCCAATCTGCAATCTTCCCATTATGACGTCATGAGGGGAAAGGTTACCTCCCCTTTCTCTCTTCCAGGGTTGCATTTCTAAGATGCAGACTGCCCTTTAACCGGGTTTTGAAACCCTAGGTCAGCAAAAATTTAGCCTCAGGATTGCTGCTCGGTCAATGATCCTGACCTCTGACTTCCCCTTAAAAGGATAAGGCAAAACATTTCCTACAAAGATTAATATTCAATAATGAATCAATCAATAAATCCAAAATCAAAGCTAATGTTGTTGGTAAGGCCTCTATGGAGGCTGTGGTCGGTACTACATGTTTTCAATAATATAGAGTTTGAGTGTAAAAATGAGTTGATTATTAACAAACATATGATGTGTCCTTTTATATCACTCTTTTTTTCATTCTCCTCCTCGTCATGTTTACCACTTGTCTGTATTTCTTCAACCCTCTTGCCTTCCCCTCATCTCTCCCTGCCGTTCTCTGTGCTCCAGTCTGTAGCAGTGGGCTCAGCTACTTGGTGAGACTGAAGCTGCTGTCACTATGGCGCACTTTGACACAGAGTACCAGCGCCTGGAGGCGTCCTACAGCGACTCTCCCCCTGGAGAGGAGAACCTGCTGATGCATGTGCCTGAAGGAGCCAAATGTATGACATTAAAACACAAATCAGACACACATCATGAAGTTATCATAACACAGAAACACAACCTCGCATTTTAGAGTGATGGTGATGCCTAACAACAACACCATCACTAATTTGTAATAACTCTTTTGCAGCCCACTGGCACCACATAGAAAACCTGGACCTGTTTTTCCAGAGAATATCCTTTTACATGGTTTGTGCTGTGTCCCTGACAACTGAATTGAGGTTCTTTGATTTTACACCATGGAAGATTTAACATAAATAGTATTGCTAACCTCAGATACATTTACATTATTCCCTAACGTCCAATACGTCTATAATCTGCACCAGAAGAATGGATTCACCTGTATGCTGCTGGGAGAGATCTTTGAGCTGGTGTATGTATTCTATCCACCAGAAATTGTGTTTTTTGTGTCTCTCTGTAAGAGGTTCATTTATGGCAGAGCTTGATGATTTTTCTCCTCCTTCTTTCTTTCTCTATCCAGTCAGTTACTGTTTGTGGTTGGCTTCACAGTATTCCTAGCTAACTGTGTGGACTATGACATACTCTTTGCGAACAAGTTTGTAAATCACACTGATTCATCTAAAGTCACATTGCCTGATGCCTTCCTCCCAGTGGATGTCTGCAGTGCCCGGTGAGTGTGACACGTTATTTAGTTAATGATACTTACTTTTTTTGCAAAGAAGCTGCGATTGTAGTTTCATTGCGAGTGTGTAGCTGAGGATGGGAGTAATGATTGTCTTCAGATGGGTGTTTGGAAGATACAGAAGGATCAACACTATTAAATTCCAGCAGACTTTCTTAGTGTGTGATGAAAATGATCACCTGCAGCTGTTATTTGACTGTTTATTCCTTACTTCATCTGCCAGGAACATAACTCGATAGTCACATATCAATGTGATGTTTAGTATAAGAATCTTAGAATAAGGCAATGCAACCCCAAACACCTTCTTCATTGTCAATTGCCTTTTTCATGCTTTATTTTCTATCGCCGTTAAAGCAGTGAAATAAAGCTTAACTGAAATAAAGTTAAGTTATTTGGGTTAGCTCCCCTGTGTTTATTTTTGCTATATGGTAATATTAAATGTGCCAAAGCAATTAGACATTTTAAGACCTCACTGCTGTTGAATACGCACATCTTTGAATTATAGAAGTGAATATTTTCTCCCGCAGTATCCGAGATAATGCATCTGTGATCTTCGTGCTGATAATCTCTGGGGTGTTTTGGCTACATCGCCTGGTCAAATTCCTCTACAACGTCTGCTGCTACTGGGAGATCCGATCCTTCTACATCAACGCCCTGAAGATGACCATGGTGAGACAGACATTGTGTCAGGAAGTCATTTTTTTTAGAGGGGTATTGAAGATTTGTTTTGTTGGCTTTGAATAAATGTATTAAGATGTATTATAATCGCACATAATAAATCATAGTACCAACTAACCTTCACTGTGCATTTTTTTTTCAGTCAGAACTCCCCTATGCAACATGGCAGGAGGTTCAGGCCAGGATAGTGGAGATCCAGAAAGAGCATCAGATCTGCATCCACAAAAAAGAACTGACGGAGCTTGACATTTACCACCGCATTCTCCGCTTTAAAAACTACATGGTGGGTCCATTTGTGATGAAATGTCAAAAGCACTGCTTAGTCGCTGAACTGTTTTTTTATGTCTCACACTTTCCTACTTGCAAACATAACCAAACAGTGTAACCGCAAACCAAAACTTTCTTCCTGTACTTCTCAAGGTTGCCATGGTGAATAAATCCCTCCTTCCTGTGCGATTTCGACTTCCTACACTTGGGGAGTCTGTGTTTTACACTCGGGGTCTCAAATACAACTTTGAGCTCATCTTCTTTTGGGGGCCAGGTGCGTCCATGTTTGATGTGATTCATTATATATGTATGGTCTGCATGTGTCTGCCTTTTCTATGGCGTCATATTCAGGTGAAATGAACCATTTGCATGCGTGCGCTTATATATTTGCCTACTTGTCAAGGTTTAGAATTACAAAGGAGTCTTCTTTCAGCTCCCTTGGCTTTTTTGTTTTGTTGCTCTGTAGGCTCTCTGTTTGAGAATGAGTGGAGCCTGAAACCAGAGTACAAGAGAGGAGGTAACAGGCTTGAGCTGGCAGACAGGCTAGCATCCCGTATCCTGTGGATCGGGATTGCCAATCTGCTGCTGTGTCCAGTCATTCTGGTATGGCAGATTCTCTATGCATTCTTTAGTTATACAGAGGTAAGTAGTTCACGTGCGCATACAAACTTTATTATACAATGTCCTTTGTTTTTTAGTGCTCTAGACAATAGTTTGTTGTGTGTGTGTGTGGGCCTAGGTGATCAAGCGAGAGCCTGGTTCTCTGGGAGCGAGGTGCTGGTCTCTGTATGGTCGATGTTACCTGCGGCACTTCAATGAGTTGGACCATGAGCTCATGTCGCGCCTCAGCAAAGGCTACAAGGTCCGTGCACTTACTAGCTAATCTGCTAACAGTTGATGCTCTTACGTTATTTGTCTTCTGAAACCTAGTTTTATAACTCTTACTTTTCTTAAAATAAATGCCACAAAAACATGTCTCTATGTGGCAGCGCATCACTTAAGTTAATTAACATGGTTTTGTATTGATATCATCATGCTCTTCATTCTTATACGGGTGGGTACGTCTCATCCACTGCCTGTGGAGTCAATAATGAAGTCTATTTTTTCTCTTCCTCTTCTTTGGTTCCTGTTTCATTCAGGCTGCATCCAAGTATATGAACTGTTTCCTCTCGCCACTTCTGACAGTGGTTGCCAAAAATGTAGCGTTTTTTGCCGGGTCTCTCCTGGCCGTCCTCATCGCCCTGACTATCTATGACGAGGATGTTCTCGCAGTGGAACATGTACTCTCATCGATCACTCTGCTTGGAGTGTGTATCACAGTCTGCAGGTACTGTAGGGAATTAGTGTCACCCAGTTATACTATTCTCATTTATACACCTGCAGAATTAATTTAATGATTTTATTTAACTGAAGACTCTCTCTTATAAACACACAGATCAATAATTTAATGTTGTTGAGGTAGCCCATAAATTATTCCCTTTGTCACTAGAAAACTGATCAACCTCAGATAAAAATATAAGACACAAATCTTCACCTACGTGGAATTTTAGGGCTGTTAACCATGAGCCATTTCTTTATTCTTTAAAGCTACCCAGAGTTGTAATCCCTTTTAATGCTCTTTGGCAGCTTATTCTGCTGTAAAACTGAGGATATATAAGAGGGTTTCCTTCCTTAAGTAGCTCTCGTCTATTCGAAGTCTGTTAATAGTTGGATATTGAAATAATTAGATATGTGGGAACATTCCCATGAATTTAGATTAGATTCAACTTTATTGTCATTGTGCAGAGTACAAGTACAAAGACAACGAAATGCAGTTTGCATCCAACCAGAAATGCAAAAAGAGCAGAAAAGTGCAATGTGATATACAAGTATAGACAGGAAAAGAAATATAGTGCAGTGTAGACAGTAGTATACAGTTGGTTTACAGATGGTGGTTTAGAGTAATATAAATTGAACATAAATATGTGTGGTGTATTAGCAGTTACCTTATAAGAGCAGAATAAATATGGCTATGTAATATGAACAATGTATGAACAACATGTACAGATATGTGCAATTTAGCAGTAACGTTTTAATAGTAGTAAGAATAATATAGATATATGCAGTGTATTAACAGAATATATTATAAGAAAAACTGAATAAATATGGATATTCAGTATGAACCATATAGACAGATATGTACAGTATGTACAGCTATGTGCAGTGTGTTAACAGTACCATTGTAGTGCAGAAACAGTAACATTATAAGAGTAGTAAGAATAAGTGTATGTGCAGGATGAATAGTAACTGTGTTGAAAAAAACAGTTCTACCTAATATAATTTTATCTAACACATTCAATTACCCAAAACACTCCAGAATCCATCAGAAATGTAGAATATGAACTGTAGGATTCAATTTGTAATTTGTTTTGAGAAATCCTCACTAACAAAAGTGTTTTTCAGACTTGTAGTTATCAAGCACATTTCCATAAAGTAGTTAAATCATTACCTTTTTGATTATGAACCTCTTTAGTTAGTAGACTAAGTTCTTTTCTACCACCTCTGTCTCTTCAGATCATTTATTCCAGATAAGCACATGGTGTTTTGTCCTGAGCAGCTGTTGAGGGTTATCCTGGCTCATATCCACTACATGCCTGACCACTGGCAGGGCAATGCACATAGATATGAGACTCGTGACCAGTTCTCCCAGCTCTTCCAGTACAAAGCAGTAAGTATGAATAATGAACTAGGAATAAATATCAATACTCAGAATAAGTATATTTAATCATAAAGTCAGAAGTGTTCCTCCAGATTTCAATCAAAATACATTTTTAAATAACACATTTTAACTTGTGAATCCCTACCCGAGTGTACAGTGTCAAACTTTCCCCTGTTATTTTTTTTTCCAGGTGTTTATTCTAGAGGAGCTGATAAGTCCAGTGGTGACTCCCATCATCCTGATCTTCTGCCTGAGGAGGAAGTCCCTGGAGATCATTGACTTCTTCAGGAACTTCACTGTGGAGGTGGTTGGGGTTGGAGACACTTGCTCCTTTGCCCAGATGGACATCAGGCAGCATGGACACCCTGCGGTGAGTGACTGCCAAACTAAGTGCAGCTACACAGATGAAGACACACATGAAAATACCTAAATAAGTAATCTATAGAATGTGTGACATGCATTAGATTAAAAATATGAGTGAATACGAGTATGTGTGTATATCTGTGGGTTGATCATCTCTCCTCCCTCTGTAGTGGATGTCAGCGGGGAAGACAGAGGCGTCTATCTACCAACAGGCAGAGGATGGGAAGACAGAGTTGTCTCTGATGCACTTTGCCATCACCAATCCCCAGTGGCAGCCTCCTCAGGAGACCACACAATTCATCAGCCAGCTAAAGGAGCGAGTTCACAGAGAGGCCACAGGGGCTGCTTCGGACACACATCCACTCTCACTGTCTGAGTCTGAGGTACAGTGATAAACCAGCGTTCATGCTCAAGTATCACAGTGGTCATAAGTTAAATGTCATTACATCACCAGAGGTAAAAACAGATTTTCTTTCTTATTTCTTCCCTCTCTTGCAGCCAAGGAGCCTCGTTGCAAACCTCTTGGCGGGTCCCTCTACACTGGCCTCCGTTCATTTCAGCAGCTCTTTGACCAATCATGCAGCAGCTGGCTCAAGCGATGGGGCGTCTGCCTTACGCTCCCTTTCCCCAATCAGCAGCAGTTTTCACCTGAGAGGCAGCTTGAGTGCAGCTAACAGGGCTTCTGGTCACACTTCAACTATGAGCAAAGCAATGGCAGGCTCTGGGTAGGAAAATACTTCTAAATTATTCCTCAACTCAATTCCTTTTCAGGCTACATCTTTCTGTGCAACACTAAATATTTACTTAGCGGCTGGATGAAATCTCACAGTACAGAGTGCAAAATCTAAAAGAGCTTTGTCATGGATAACCTTGTTTAAACCTTAATTTATATTCAGTATTCTCCTTTTCTTTTTCTCATCTTCTCATCCCTATTACCTCCTCGTCATGTCCTCATTTTCTCTACATTTTTGCATTCACTTTCTGTAGGACGGATGCCCGGACTGTGAGCTCAGGCAGCAGTGCGTGGGAGGGTCAACTCACCAGTTTGGTCCTCTCAGAGTACGCCTCCACTGAGATGAGCATCCATGCACTTTACATGCATGAGGTAACTGTGTGTGAGCATGTGTGGGATGAGAGTAGAGGACATAAATTATGTACGTCTTATCTTGAATATCTCACAGATTCTCTCCATCTTGGGTCCTATCCATTCTCCATCCTATCTTTTTTTCTCTCCTTGCAGCTACACAAGCAGCAGTCCCGTGGCGAGCTATCCCGTCACACATGGCACAGGCAGGAGAGTGACGAAAGCAGTGACAGTGTCCCCGATGAAGTGAGAAGCGAACCGAACCCCCACTCCAGACATTTCCCTCGCTCACACACTTTCCCCACCACAGTTCCCAGTCCCAGTGCCATTCCCACTTCATCTTCAGCCATCAGCAGTACCACCCTGGGCCAGGAGAGGGCTTCATCGCACAGCAGCAGCCAGCGGCGCTATAGTGGACCTACCACAGGTATCTACCTTTTTTTATAGTCTCTCTCCATGTTTCACATCACATGCATCTGAATGCTATTTTTTTTTATATATACATATATATACATTATCTCTCTTTTTAATATTATTGTACTCATGACTTCTATGCTGTACAAAAAGCCCTCAAGCACAAGTGCATGACCATCATCCACATATTCTTCTGAAGAGTTGTAAGAATACTGTACCATGACCTTACTTTGCTGATATTGTCACAACAATGCTGCACTCTCACATTTTATTGCATTTAATTATTATTCTTACATTCATTTTACTGATCCGTGCAATATTATATTATTATTAATATCTGTGAAATATATGTATTATTTATCACAACCTACCTGCCCTTGTTTTATGATGAATGTTGGTTGTTGAATAAATGCTGATGTTTAATGTTATATTCAAATGTGTGCAATATAGTTCTTTTTTCAAAATTTTGAAAAATAATGGCAATAAAGGCTTCTTATCTTATCTTGCCGGCACTTTTCAACTCTACTGTCCATGTCTTTCTATTTTCCAGACTCTTTTGGTGTAGGCGGGAAAGTGGTGCGGTCAGCCCGTGGTGTGCCCATGGGAGGGTGGGCAGAGGAGGGTCAGGCAGCACCACGACACCATGAGACACTACCAGAGGAGAGCTCAGAGGACGATATGCCTCCTCAAATACACAAGGTGGATGCTGTTTGTGTGTGATGGGAGTGGCGATGTTAATTTGCCTGTGTGCATTGCGAGTAAATTAACATGTTTCTTTTCTTTCTCTCACTTTAGATTGCATAATCAAGCCATGTGAATAAGTATCATCGTCCCACTCTCCATAGAAATCCAAACACACATCCTCGTCTGTGACCAAACCTTTTCTCCAGGATTGACCATCAGATCTGACACAGATGAAAATGAACATGTCCCAGAGCGGTATACCATGATACAAACTAGAAACACTTAACTAGTGAAATCATCTGGACAAGTTACAACTGATGCCACCATCAACCATTCAAAGATACTTCATGACTTACATGCCTAAACAGGCAAACGTAAAGGTAAATATATGAATATGTGTATCAGAAGAGGACCTACACGATCAAGTTATTTCTAATAGCCAGTGATGACATCAGATTACACTACTCTTTTATAACGCCAAAAGATTAAACAATGAAAGGTCATGTGTTGCTGGGATGTAAACAAAAGTTCTTCACTTCAGTTCTACTTGGATGCATCCTTCGCACTATGCCACTATTGCTGTAGAAAAATACTCAACAATTTGCCCAAAAGGGGATCACAATAATCTTAATTGTGCTATCTGTATTCTTTCCCTCTTTTACAAATCGTATGGCATGACAGGTGAAATTTGAAGAATGTATGGTGTCTCTCTAACAATAACAGCATTCACCGAAATGTGTTCAGAAAGATTCTGTTAACAAAATGACTTTCATTGTGTATATTGTTATTGTTATTGAACCAGTAGCAGGAGGTTATTATATCCTACCCTGTGCTCTGTGTTTCAGCTTGCATTCTGCCTCTTCTCAAAACATGTGAAGGCCTCAAATAGTATCAAAGTCACCAGACATTTTTAAATAACATTTACTCCTTAGGGATGTTTTAAAATTCTTTCAGCATTACAAAGTTCATGTGACTTTCTAAAATGTTCTGAAATTTGTCTGGCTCAGTTTGCACAGATAGATGCTTGTTTAAAAGATAATTGTACAGCATAGCCCGGTATTCTGCACGCACACATGCACTCTGTAACATAATGTTATCAGGTTATTTCACAGCAGTCGTTAAGAATATTATAAGGCAAACGTTTTGTGATGTGTGACCAGACATGCTGTATGCAAGCAAATTTTTTATCTGATTTAACCCAGGTTTTAATTGTTTACCATACATTATTTTTCAATAGACTGACAAAAAGGTGCAGCAAATAAACAAAGCTGTTTTAAGCATGTAATATTGATGTCTGTGCCATACAAAAAACCCTCAAGCACAAGTGCATGGCCATCATCCACACATTCTTCTAAAGAGTAAATCCATATTAAGAATACTGTCCCTCCACGTCCTGCTTAATCACAGCATGACTTTCCCATGTTCTCCCTGTCATTAAGCCCCAATTCTATTCAGAATTATGCACTTTAATTATCTGTTAATGCAGAGGGTGTCACTTAACTTGGATGTTTGTACGTATATGTTTTCGTATATATTTTTGAATTATCTTATTTATCAAAGGGATGTGCCATGATCATTGTCCGTTGGGTATAAAGGTTTGGTTTTCTTTCGTGCACTTGGATGGGGATACAGAAGCACTGTCGTACTATATGGCCATAACGTTAATTAAAATGAGTTGTGTTGGGTTTTTTTTATTTTATAGATCCTGTAAAATACCATTTTGTACAGCTGTAAATTCATCAATTAAAACAAAGCAATGGCTCAATGATATTATGTCTAGAATGAAAAAACAACTACCACGATAAAATGACACGGATAGTGACTGACTGAATATGCATATTGTCAGTAAAAGTCGCATTAGCTAACATTAAGGTTACATTTTACGTTTGCGTGCAGTCATAGTGCTACGTAGCTAGGCGTTAAGTTAGCATACGGCTAACTAGTTTGCTATTTTGGGCAGCTAGCTTTTGTTAGCTGCTAACAACGCTCTAACATTATGGATATGAAAATAAATGTTTACCGGCAACGTTAGTCTATAATAACTTTTACTAAGTAAAGTTTTACACTGTACTGTGTTCTTATTGGGCCCAATATTTTTGAATGGTAGAGCCCGGATAGCTCAGTCGGTAGAGCATCAGACTTTTAATCTGAGGGTCCAGGGTTCAAGTCCCTGTTCGGGCGATGATATTTTTCTTTTCTTCGTACCAGACAGAGCTACAGTTGGGATGAAGGAACCGTCATTTTAGCCTATGTGAGGGTCGCGGATTCAGGTCACTGTTCGGGAATCGATTATTTTCCTTCGTCATTCTCCAACTGCTCTTATGAAGGAATTGTCAACTTTTACGTTATACATGTGTTCACTTTCTGTACCTGTTCTTATTGCACCGTGGGTCGGAGAGAAACGTATTTTCGATTCCTCTGTATGTCTGGCACATATTGCAGACTTGACTTTGACTTACCGTTAATTTATATGGTAGATTAGGGTTAACTTAGTTTACAATGTTTTGGTCAGGCTATTAAGAACAAGGACTCACGTCTATCGTGGAACGTTGAAATGATGTCCCCAGAATATAGGCTAAATGATAAAGCGAGTAACGTTAATGTTAAACCGATACATGTGCTCAGAGTTGACGACTACAGTTAGCTAAAGTAGTGTAGCCTACTGTCTGTTTTTGTTTCTCTAGCATTCACACATAATACATTTTGGAAAAATGTCAAGGATAATACACACACAAACAAATGTGTTTGTCAGTCAAATTGGTTGAAATGCTAGACACAAAGTAGGCTAGACTACACATGCTGTTAGTAAACCTTACACATTGAGTGGTGGGAGTGTGGAAGGGGCTGTTACATGGTGTAACGAGGGTAGCTGTCCCCCTGCTGGGTCAGACGCCACCCCTGGTAGCCATGTAGGGTGGCTGATGGGAGGCAGCTGTGGTGCTGCAAGGGTAGGACCATAGTGATGATGATGATGGACAGCACTTCCTCTTGGTTTGACATCTGGCCTTAAAAAAATGGGGTTTCCTTGGTAACTTTCCTAGAAATACAGATTTAGGACTTTGTTAAGAGACAGATATAATAATTTTGTAAAGGGTCAGAGTTAAGAAGTTTTGTTTTGTCTCTATCTGTCAGAGAATGTGTATGTTTGTGTGTACCTGCCCAAGATATGTAGTTTGAGGGGCACAGTGACTGGGCCCTCCAGCTGGCAACATAGGAGGCATGGCTTTCAGCATCATATTGTGCATTATGATCTGGTGCATCTGGGCATTTTGCATCAGCATCAATTCCACCATGTCTAACACACAAAATACACATATACAAACATATGAATACAGGGAGTTACTCAAATAAGATGTTCTCTATCTGCTGTTGCATACCCTCTTTGATGCTGCCTGAGCGGGGTGCAGGGTAGGGCTGAGGTGGAGGAATCAGAGGCTCCTGCTGTGGCAGCAGCTGTTGTATGATGGTGGCAGGCTGCTGGGGTGCAGAAAGAGAGAAAGACATGGGGAAATAATTGTGTCTTTTGCATATTTAATGTTCACTATTCTTACACTATACTTGAACTCAACTCATTGCAAGTCAGTCTGGATATCAGTGTCAGTATAAATACCTAACATGTGGAAGAAAATAGAAGTGAAGGGGGTCAGGAGGAGAAAACAAGAGGATTAAATACACTTAACAGACAGGACAGAGTTACAGATCTGGGGGATTGGGGTGTTTTCGAGATTCATTCTGAGTGTCTCACAGTCTGCTGGATGATGCGTGGAGGCTGAGGCGGAACAGGTGGTAGATGGGGCAGAAAGGACAGAGCAGGGGCTGGTTGGTGGAGTGGGAGTGGTGGAGGCGGTTGAGGGGCAGTGAAGAAATTTGACTTGTACTGTCTTTGTGACCCTCCCCAGGTGTGAGGTCTGTTGAGGTCCTCTAACATGTGCTGCTCCTACACAAAAGATACCAATTGTCAACAGAAACACAAACAATTTTACATATCTCACACTGACAGGTGAAAGACATTGGTTAAGTGCTTGAAGTTATTGGGATTCTGTCTGTCTCTAGTTTTGTAGTCTTCATCTTAATGTCTGAATGTAGGTATGTAAGAAATTATAATTATTATGTTAATAAAAATATGTATTCTTGGAATAAAAAGATAAAGATTTTGTACAAACCCTGAGTCTTTGCAGTAGGTCCTGCTTTCGCCTCAGTGCACGGTGCAGTTGATCCAACTCTCCATCAAAACTCCCTAAACGGATAAAATCAAGTTCTCAGAAACTACTCCCTTAACCTTTTATCATTCGCCATGTCTGCTTACTTGCTCCAATATCTTGTTTTAATATTAGCTTAATGTCTATAATGGAGAATGTTAATGTTTTTGTCAAGGCAGGCTATAAGCTGATACCTTCCACAGTATTCATCACAAAGAAATCTTTGTTATCTTACTTGCAGACTGGGCAGACTCCGCTCTGTCGTCCATATTGTGCTTTTGGTTTTCCAGTCTCTAGAAATATAAGTAAAAAATATGACTTAAAGATTTTAATTTAAAATTCTCAAGAAAAGCAGAAATGTTTTTTTTAAAAACTATTTCACTTGAGAACACTAAATGACAAAAGTAAATGAAATTCAAGCAATATCTTTCCACCTTAACAAACTGTAGACTAGCCTCTCATTTACCTTCTCCAGCAGTTTGAGTTTGAGTCTTGTCATCTGATCAACCATCGAACTGTCATGCTAAACAATTACACAAAGTGTTATTTTAGCATTTTTGGTTCCTGGAATGAACATAAGTGGTTGAAATAGACACAAACATACATACCCACATGCTAATATATGCTCTTTAATATCTCATTTACCTGAAATCTTGGCATTTGGAGTCACATAGACTTGGTGTACACCAGCACCTATGTGTTTGAGTTGAGAATAAAGCCAGACAGTGGTTGCCATGGGACACACCTGTTTACCACTGGCACTTCTAACTACTAGGTTTCTATGATGAGAAAGAGAAGAGGGAGTCAGACTTTCAACATCAAATAATTCCTCACCAAAATAGTTCAAATCCCATTTGCTATTGATTGTAGTTTTTATTAATACACTAAAGTTTAAGAACCATGACCACAGGCCATATTTGCAATCACACTGTAAATAATGTCCTGTTTGAAAATATTAAACTTGTCATGATTTAAATAATAAACAAAAATAATAAATGTAATCTGAATGGTGGTGATTTTTGACCCTGTTTTGTAGGACATTGTAACTCCACCTCAATTTGATAAATTAGTACCTTTGCCACATAAACTCATCCGCCAGTGGAAGACTCCCTACCCTACATTCACTTTCAAAACATACAAGTGAGCGGGGTATGTTTAATATTAGCCTATGATCCTGATTGGCTACAAGAGCCGTTAATATAAGATTGGTGACTTGACACAGCCATTTCATTTGTCAACTGCGTCCATATTTTGAATGATGTACAAGACAGAAGGTGGTATTTAAGCGACGCAACACCCATTGGCTGAAGATGTGGAACGTTATGATTTGATTGGTCCGTTCATTCAGGAAAACTCGATAAGGGCGGGGTTGAAATGACTTGGCGGCCATATTGAATATTATCTGTTGACAGTTGTGTCTCAAAGGGAGCTCAAAGATTTTATTTTAGCCAACTTGTGCTAGAAGTGAAAGTCTGTTTTGCTTTTAAGTTGAGTAAGGACGTTTGTCCTAAACTTTTAATGGTTTGATTCAACCCAAGAGATGGATGACGATGAACGGCAGAGGAAACTAGAAGCTGGAAGAGCTAAGGTTTGTTGCTAACATTTAACGCACGTTAACACTGAATGCTAGCAGTTACCGCTAGCCAACTCTTTTGTCATTAGCTTTGCGTTTGTCTACTGCTACCTACACCCTTCAACATTATTGCACGTTTTGTTTGTCGTTGCTTAGATTCCATTTGGCCGTTAAATTACAAGTTGTCGTAACTTTACTCATTTGCCGCGCTTATGCAGCGGGTTGATCATTAACGTTAGCTGAGGTTGCATACAATAACATTTATGGAGTAACGTTATGGTAATCGGCTATTTATTTGAATCACATCAGTTATTGGAGTCCAGTAGATGGAGAAAGATGCACCTATTTACAAAGACGAGGGACATTTGTTTCTTAAATGTGAAGTGTCCTACTTATTTAAAGATGTTGCCTTTGAGCTGTGTCAAGGCAAAGTTTTTAACGTTGTGGTACGTGGTTAAATTAACTTCCATTTAGTTATTGCTTCGTGTTGCGTTTGAAATGTGCTTTTTGCAACCCAATAAACATTTCACAGTCCCGATCTATAAGTGTAATAAAGGGATTATGTCACAGCCTTGAAAACCATAAAATGACTTATTCATAATCCCAATGTTAATTTTTAGATCTTGGTCATTGTTATGTTCTTACTAGCTTCTCACAGCTCTAACACAACTCTAGTAAGCATTTTTTCACAAGTCTGAAAATGTGCTACTGTGGTGTTTCCAAGATAGAGATAGAAAAAGCAAGCAGCTGTTTTTTCTTCAATAGGAGGCCCTATTAGTAATGGGCCAATAATCAAGAATGGCCTACCCTATATTGACAACGAGGCCACATTGTCTAAAAGAGTTTCAATATATGTTATTTGTTGAACTATGAAGCCTTTTGTAAACAAAAACAAAAAAAGACACAGTTAACCCACCAAGATAATTTAAATGCAGAACTTTCTCATGAACCCCCAAGCAAAGTGCCACAAACTCCACTTTGAGAATCACTGGTCTAAAAACTAGATTTTAAATTAAGTCACCTGTTAAGAATAGCTCATTGAAATGCATTTCTTAGATGTTGTAGTCACTTCCAGCTCACGTTGGAACTCATTCAAAAGATACCGGTGGTACATTAGTAAATGATGCAAATAACTCCACTGAATCCCTCACATTCCTTATGACAGAAATCCTCCAACATGCCCCGAAGCCAGTCGGTAAGTACGCTATAGCAACTGGTGACTGGCACAGACATTTGACATTGTAGGGGATTGTGGACATTATTTCTTAGTGATTTCTGTCTTCTGGCTTTTTTGTTTTGTTTCTCTTGGCGGGGCAATCAGGGCTATCTTCTCCTTTTCTGCACCATGATACGATTGCTGTCAGCTTTGGAGATTTGTGCACTGCTCTTAAAAGAATGACTCGCAAAACAGATTATCAAGACTGTAACCCAGAAAGGAAAGTTGTTTTGCATTACTAATGTCAATGTCTAATGTAGTCATGCAACCATTAGGTGGTGCAGTGGCCTATGAGATTTGGCAAGGTTTAACTTGTTGCACTTGCATCTCACTTGAATGGTGTTGCTATGGTAATGCAGTGCTGTCAGTTGCCTTTCCTGGCACATCAAAATTGATTTGATTTGGCGCATCAAAAAGCTCAGATTTATTTGCCACACTAAAAGCATGGGACGTATGTGTACAAATTGCACACGGACAAGCCAAACCTACACAAAACATCCTGTGAGTTGTCTTGGTGTTAACATTGTAGAGGACACAACGGCAGCATTCAGCCATCCAGTAACCTTACAACGATGTGGCTACAATAAGCTCCATCCAGCTGGTTAGTCAGACTCTCAGTAGTGCATAAGCGGCCTTGGGCTAAACAATGCTCATCTGGCTAATATGTCTAGCTGAGATGTGATGTGTGTGTTGTGGCAGGCGGAGGCGGTGAACAGGGTGATGAAAGGACACGGAGGGTGGGGTTTTAAGTGATAATGAGAAAGAAAGCAGATGAACATTGTGGTGTGGGAAGAGGTTTAAGTGTGGTGGTGGAGTTAAGGAATGACTGTTTTAAGCAAAGCTTTTAGTTTCAGGAGTCAAAAAAGGGAGATAGTATGGTGGTGGATGCATTGCATGGCGCTAAACTGGAGTACAAAGCAAATCTACAATGTGGTTTAATAAACTGGCATGAAAGATGTCATCAGAATTAACATTGGTGCACAAGCACACACAATGTTGTCATGCACATGCATGTGACTCATCACACAAAGCAACAAGTAGCTCTCCCGGTGCTGTGCAATCTCATATTGAATTGAGCATGCACACTCTGATGCTGCTCGCCACACACAGAGCTCTGTCTCCTCCTCTCCATGTGAATGCATCTCCCAGTCTCCACCCTCTCTGCTTAGCCTAGGCACATGCCATTCCCTATCCAGAGTTGTGGATCCCTCTGCACTGTACGTTGGCTGTGGCAGGGAGTTTTAGGATGAAGACTGCAAGATCTACATCTGGACAGTAGAGCAGTTGCCCTGATGAGGAAGAATTGACAGGTCAGGAAAGGAAGTTGATGCTTGGCTGTCAGTTGTTGATTGAGGGATTCACGAGGGTCTCTGTCACAATGTGGACTGCTATAATCTGATTTAAGCCGCTTAAAGAAGAGAGACCGGCTGAGAGAGAAAGAGGGAGGGAGAGAGAGAGACAGCCATAAAAAGAGGACTGTGTTGCAAAGTGAAACTGCCTGAGGTGGATTTGTACCAAATCAGTCCCTCTGGAATTCAGGCTACTAACATTCTGACTGGGGATGGTGTTTTTCACTGTGAATGAACCTCTTGGTTCAAATTTTTATTAATTTTTTTCTCGTGATTTTCAGAGGATGTTGTGATTGCTTCACAAAGCTCCTGTCAACCAGTTTTCCTGTCTCTGAATTTGACTTTGCCACTTGCCGAAAAATGCAAAGACTGAGATGGAAGTGTACTTAAAAAATATATATATAATCTTTTAACCTTGCACTGTTTCTGAACTGCTGAGAGGTTGTCCAATGTGTGTCACAAAAATCTGCACTTCTCTTGGGTTAGATGTAGCTCTCTGGAGATTTGACAATATTTAGCATCGTCACCTCATTTTAAACTTGGATACTTTGTCAGGCTATCGGGTGTAGACTATTTTGGGTGTGAGTTTGGGATTTCTTCTTGCTTCATTAGGTGCTGCCAATCAATTTTCTTTTCTACAGTGGGGACTATCAACAACTGGTACTTGTAATGATTTCAGAATGATGCTGCGATAACTTCTTCCTTTTTTAGCGGAGAAGATAAATCTGTACTCCAGTTCTCTCTCCCCCTTGACCCCTGAGCCTCACTATGCTGATAGTGTGGTGGTGCTCAGTGGTCCTGACCTACGTGTCCATCTACCTCTCGCTGTCCTTCCTGCGCAGCTTGCTAGCTTCCGACAGAAGCGGGCGAAAAGCGACGGTGCGGGGGCGCCGAAAAAGACGCAGAAGAGGAAGGGCAAGACTGTCGCGCAGAATGACGGAGCGACACAAGGCCGCCCCGTAGAACCAGCACTTTCTTCAGCCAACGACACAGAGCTGAACAAGAAGACCAACCATGAGGTACACCACCGAACGCATAGATCATTAGTCATGCATCTATAATAGAGTTACAGAGGAGACTGGAGAAATCTGATTTTTGTGGACCATATAAGTATTGGTTTAATTAGAACAGCTGCTCATTTTCACCACACATACTGCTATATTGCATGTCATCAGTCAGGACTGTTCCCGGGTCACACTACCTGACCTACTGTATTTGTCCAATGTTGTTTGCTCACTGTACGCTTTAACAAGTGGTCCGTGCCCCCTGCTCAGTAAACATACATTCGAGAAATGGGTCACTAACCATTACGTTGCCTGTAGGGCATGTTGTCATAGCAACCTGGTCAGGATTAACTATGGCACGGTTTACTGCCTTTTTTTTAAAGGAAAAGTTCACAACATTAGATTACACATGGATTGCAAAGACAAAAGATGGACTCAGTCAATTCTAAAACTCTTTAATCCTTTAGGAACCCCAGAAGCCAGAGAAATCAGAGGTTGAGCAGAACCAGCGGAAGAAGGATCAGCCCCCCACCCTGGAGCAAAGCCCGTCCCCTGTGGAAGATTTTAGAGAAGAGGAGCTAGTGGCACTCGCTGGCAAAGAACAGCTCAAGGTATACACAGTTGGGCTTTATCTGCTTGTTGCTGTTAAAGACTCAACTGGGCTTAGCTATGTGACTCAATATGAGTAGTACCAGAGAAGATGGGTTTAAGTCATGAATGCATACTTATTAGTTTAGGCCGGTTACACACTGGATGCGTCGCGCGAGTGTGTATTTCGGCTCCCATGTTAACAGGTTAGAGCTTACACACTGCCTGCGTGAGACACGCGGCTCAGGTGTGGCTCGAGCCGTGCCGAAAACGTGTGCCTGCTAGAAATAGAACTGACTCTTATTTTTCACGCGACACGCAAGCGTGTTGGAAGCGTTTCCAGGCAAAATAGAATAGGAAAAGATGTGTATATGTCATTTAGACACGAATACATATAAATAAATGACATGTTGATGTTTGAAAGTCTCGAGGTTTTGATATAAATGCAGATATAAATGTAATAAAAAAAAAAATTACATTTATACATCCATTTTCTAATATTGCACCTGTCAATACAGAATGAAATATTCTGTAGCCTATTTTGCCGTCAATACTGCCGACATTGTCTTTGCTGTAATCAAATCAGTATATATTTATGTTTAACATGGTATTTCATTTTATCAATGGGAAACATACATATGTACAGACAAGGCTAGCAGCAGCAGTGCCGCGTCAGACACGTTTCTGGTGTGAAGACCTAGAAAAATCCACGCAGCTGACACGCAACATAAACTCCACGCTCACGCCACACAGGCAGTGTGTAACCGGCCTTAGGCTTTGGATTCACACATGGGAACTGGGCTCTGAAACCTTGCTATAAATCAGTGTTCCTGTTGCAGTGTATTTAGATTTATTTGGTCATATGGAGTCATTTCTCGTTATGCTTTATTTAGCCATAAGACAACTGGACCCTTGTTGTGATAGTGCTGTGTGTATGATTAAGAGGGCGTGTGTATTTGTGTTCATTTGTCATCAGCAACCCATGGGGAACGTAACTGTCTGCTCTTCTGCATTGTCTGCTTGACTGCACTGATCAGAAAATACAGCATAGTTCATCTATTTGTTTCGAGTTGTGCAAATGCTGTAAAATGTCTTGTTATATTACGTGATTTCAAGGCCTCAAATTGTCTTGACTATAGCGTTTTACATGTTATGTTTTAGAAGTCTTAAAATGATGGTACAGTGTCCCCTTTTTTTAACATGCAAATTGGTCTAATTTTCTATTCTAAATATGTATTTTGTGTACGGTATATGTCTGTGTTTATAAAAAAAAAAAATCAACCCGTACATTTATTACACTTGCAGCAGCTACAGCAGGCTGTGGAGAAGCGTAATGAGATAATTGCTAGGCTCAGCTCCAACCTGCAGGAGGCCCTGGCCAGCAGAGACCAGGTACAACTGGAGGCACAGTCACTTGCTGGACAGATTCAGGCGCTACAGAGACAGCTCCAGCAGGTAAGTGCCACTCAAAGCTAAATCTGGCACAGCACTTTAGGCTTGTTGTTCCCTAAATATAAGCATTTCACTATTCATATGCACAGCAACTGAACTTGCATGAATTGTCTTTCACACAGACCAGTGTAGAGTTTCTGCGCATCAAAAGTCAGTCAGGGGCTGAAGTCCTCAACACTCGACAACAGCATCAGCATGGCCGTTGCTCACAAGATTCAGACCTCGGTCATAAGGAGGCTCCTTCAGGAGAATCGGGGAGTGCAGGTCCTGGCTCCCAGTCATATGTTGAACACTTCAGCATTGGCACAGACAGTGAGACGGACACTGTTCTTCGCAAACTGAGGGCTGAGCTGGAAGAAGAAAGGGAGAACAGCCAACGAATATGTGCTGAACTAGTGAAGGAGATGGAGAAACACCAACATGTGCTTTCTTTACTGGAGGAGGAGAAGAAAGACAGGGAAGAGGAGCAAAAAGAAAGGGAGGCACAGCTGCAAGACCTCCAGACACAGTTTAGCTTAGTCCAAACTCAGTGCCTTGAGATGCAGCAGTACAAAGAGGAGAAGGAGACTCTGAACAGAGAAGTGCTGGAGCTGAGGAAAAGGCTTCAGGAGGAAGACGACGTAAAGAGGAGATTTAGTGAGGAGGTAGCCAGCTCTGCTCTTCGTCTCCAGAGACGGGAGGAGGAGATGCAGAGGCTCCGAGAGGAGCACAGAGAGGAGGTAGAGAGAGTCGGGCAGCTGTTGGAGGAGAGGGAGAGAGAACTGAAGTTTAGAGAGGAAGAGGTAATAGGACTCAAAGCTTCTAAGAATCGGCAGAACCAAGCAAAAGCTGGTTTTAGTTGTGATGAAAAGATTAGTATAGGTGAGGCCGATCTGGAAAGTGGACCTGATGAGTACAGCATGAATGTATCAATTCCTGGGGATATTCTAATGGAGCGCTACCTGTCTTCAGCTCCTCATGCACACTCCCAATCTTCAGTGGTCAATGAAAGCTTAGAACACTGCAGTCAGCTGGACATCTCTGCAGACTACAGGTTAGAGAAATGCTAATTGTTATGTGTGTTTTTCTGAGGCATAGACTGGTCCAGTCCCCTAATTTGTTTCTGTGCCTCTTCGCAGTTTTGAGCTGAACAGTGAAGTATTTGGAGATGAGCCTCTGTTGTCAATTTCAAACCGTTTCGCCGAAGACAACAACAACTTCCAAGACACCTCTACCCCTCAGGGCTCCCCTGGCACCCCCGTGGCTGATCATTCCCACCCTCAGTCTCCATCCCAGTGGCTTCACAACTCCACCTCTGGCGAGCTGGAGCTGAGTAAACTGTCCGAGCAGCAGTTTGAGGAAACTGACCTGGAAAAAGAGCTGCTGAATCAGCAGTGTGGGGAGCTCCGTGAGGAGCTGGTTCTCAAGGACAGAGACTTGAATGTGTTAAGGGAGGAAGTCATCAACAGTGCTGAAGAGCTGGAGGAGGCCAGGAGCAGGTAATTAAGTTAATTAGGGCATGTAGTTAATTCATTTTTTTGTTCGTCTTTTGTATTATTATTTCAGCTTATGTTTTTTGTGTGTGTGTGTGTGTGTGTGTGTGTGTGTGTGTGTGTGTGTGTGTGTGTGTGTGTGTGTGTGTGTGTGTGTGTGTGTGTGTGTGTGTGTGTGTGTGTGTGTGTGTGTGTGTGTGTGTGTGTGTGTGTGTGTGTGTGTGTGTGTGTGTGTGTGTGTGTGTGTGTGTGTGTGTGTGTGTGTTAATTTTGGGGTTAAATGTTTCATCCTAATGTTTTTCTCAAAGTAAAAATCATTGTTGGTTCCTTTTTTAAAGTATGTTAAAGCTTTTGGATAGAAGTGAATTTACTGAAACTTATCTAGGGCTGTCCTTGATTAAAGAAAGTCTTAGTCAACTAACATTCATATGATTTATTCAACAGATCTGTAAAACTGAGTTTACCCACAAAGAATCATGCCAAAGCCCCTCTTTAAATCTTGTGTTTACCAGAGATGTGCTCATAGGTTTCTTGGCCCTATTATTATCTCATGCAAAGTGATTATGTTTGTATTGGTTGCTCAAAGCTATTCTACCATTTTAATCAACTCAATAAAAACAATTTTAAACCGTCTTTTTATGTTCAGGTGGGCCCAAGTAACAGAAGAGCTCCAGCAGGCTCTCTGGGAGCTTGAAGAGGAGAAGGAGAAGAGGAGACGTGTTGAGGAGGAGATAAACTTGAGAGCCCATGAACAAGACAACCTGAAGAACAAACTAGGTGTCTTAATGGAAGAAAGAGAAAAAGACAACCATATCATTGATGACGACCAGCTGAAAACACTACAGGTATGCGGGTGTGATAAGTGGGTTTGTCTTAACTGCTTAGTAAGAATGTAAACATGCTAGTCTCTGCATGCAGTTTTTTTTGCCCAACTCAATTTAGATGGATAGAAATGGTACAATACAGCAGTAGTATGTTTTTGATTTAAAGCTTCAAAAGTAGGAGGCAATGAATTGATAAAAAAATAAGTATAATGTACAGAAAGCTAATTTTCATTTCTTCCTTTTCCCAAGGCTCAATGTGAACTTCTCATGTCGGAGCTAGAAGAGGCCAAAACGGCGCACAAAACCACAGGAGCCCTACTAGGTCAAAGGACTATGGAGCTGGACGAAACATTAAAGGAGCTTGAAACTACTCGTGCACAGGTTGTGAATGTTCGAACAGAAGTGGAAAGGTTGCGGGAAGAGCTGGAGAAGAGCCAGGGCAGTCTGGACAGTGCTGGAAAAGAGAGGAATGAACTGGAGTCTCAGATCTTCTGTTTGAGACAAAACCTTAGC
This sequence comes from Perca fluviatilis, assembly GCF_010015445.1. NCBI lineage: Eukaryota > Metazoa > Chordata > Actinopteri > Perciformes > Percidae > Perca > Perca fluviatilis. The sequence continues at coordinate 14,927,796 of NC_053131.1, read as the reverse complement.
AATCTGGAGGAGGCCCAGGTCCAGGCAGCGCAGGAGAGAGAGGAGCACAGGAGAAAAGAAGAGGAGATGGAAGACCGGATTAAGAAAATGGAACAAGTCTTAGAGGAGGAACTGGAACAGTTTGAGAACCTGCTAAAAGCCAAGGATTGTGAAGTGAGATATATGATGTCATTTATTTTGCTTGTTGGAATGTCTACCGTCAAGAGATTAAACATGATGTCCAAAATTATTTATTTTACAGTTGGCTGAAGAGAAGGAGAAATGGGAGGAAGAGAGACAGGAGAAGGATAAAGAGCTTATTGATGTGAGGCAACACTTGGATGAGCAGAAGAGGGAGAGAGAGGAGGAGGTGAAGGCTCTTCTGGAGAAGCAACTTGTGGCTGTTGAGGAGGCTACAGAAAGGCTCAAGACATCTCACCAACAAGAGATAAAAGACCTGATGGAGAAACATCAACAAGAGGTGGGATTTACAGACTGCACAAACTTCAGGGGCCATTCATTTTATAGATGAATGAAGAAAGGACTTGTTTTTTTAACCGTTTTTTTTTCCATTACCATAACAATTTTTTCATAAACTAGCATATGAACCTTTTTCCACAGTATTGAATGTTGTCTCTCATTGGGTATATTTGATACAGATTCACATTCAATATTTGTCAAGGTTTCCTATCATTAAAATAAGTACAAAGTGTATTGTGCAGCGTTAGTGGCACTAAACTTTGTGTAAGTACCTTGTAGTCCTGTAATTTCCTTTTGTTTATCTAATTCTTAGATTTCTGAGTCAAACTCTCACCTGGAGTCGGAACTGCTGAAGCGGCAGGCCATCATGGAGGAAGAACAGAAAAGGCAGATCAGCCTAATCAAACAGGTATCCGAATAAATAAGTCTGAATACTCCCAAGTGAACACTGCACTTTCAGCAAGACTCACTACAGTGGAATCTCCTGTCCTTTAGTTATTACACTTTTTGCATTCTATTGCAATTGTGTGTAGCTTCTGATGTTTCCCATTCTTTCACCTCCCCAGGTGACTGAACGTGAGCACGAGAGGATGGTTTCAGAGCTGACCGCCAAACACAATGAGGAGCTTAGTCAACTGAGGACAGAGCTGTCCTCTGAACTGAGGGAGAGCATGGAGGCTGCTCACCAGGCTGAACTGCAGCAGGTTCAGGTATAGCTAAATGTGAATATAACACACTACTGTCCCAACTTGCAATCACTACTAGACCAGAAAAAGCTCTCACACAAAACCGTACCTTACGCTTTCATTTCCGCTAGGTCGAAAAGACCAGCGAGCTTGAAGCCTTGCGTCTGAGCCTGACCAATGCCCACGTGTCCCAGGAGTCTGCTCTCACCAAGGTCCAGGCGTCCTCGAGGGAGACATTTGCCCAGGAAAGTGCACTCTTGCAGGCCCAGCATCAGTTAGAACTGGACCAGATCAGACGGCAGAACCAGGAGCAGCAGGAGAGACTGCATGAGCTGCACCAACAAAACATGAGTGAGTGCAAACTAAGAGTGCTTTTTCATTTTTTTTTTTTCAGCCATTGTTCTTGTTCATGTTTGCCCGTAGGTGCACTCAAAACGTGCCATTATGGATGCGAGTGAGTCACTCTCATTATTTAGAAGCATGTTCAGGACAAAGTAGAGCACAATGACTGATGTAACCTTCACATTGGACTTGGGCGTGGGTGAATCTTTTCATTTGTTTTGTGTATTTATGTTTAGATGAGTTGAAGCAGCAGTGGGAGACTCGTGTTGCTCAGGAGAGAGCTGCCATGGAGGAAGAGCAGTCCAAAGAGATACAGGTCAAGCTTCATACAAATTGTGTTGCCTTTTGATTTATTGCAATTCTGTGATTTGAATTCTGTCATTCATTTGAGTCTGTCATTTTATTGTTACATTTAATTTATTTAGATTATATATTTCAATTCATCTTGGTCTTCTCTTTTTTTTCTCAGACTCTTAGATCACAGTGGGATAAGGATGCTGAGAGCACCCATTTCAACCTCCAGACATCTCTCTCAGAGACTCAGAACAGCCTTACTGCCACCCAGACAGAACTTGCCAGCACCCAGGCCTCCCTCACCCAGACAAACGAAGCACTAACTGAAGCCCAGGCTGCTCTGTCACAGACCCAGTCAGAGCTGCAGGAGTCATGGGCCCAGCTCTGGGAACTCCAGACCTCCAGTAAGGAGCAGAACCAGAAACTGGAGGAAGAGCTGAAACAAGCCTGGGCTGATAGAGATGCTGCTGCCCGTGAGTTGGATGCTTCTACAGAGTTTACACTGCATGTTATTCCATGTATTTTGTGTTCTTGTTAATTTAAATTGTTATTGCTTTTCTCACTCTGTTGTGAATGCTGCTTAGGTTCTCTGGAGGAGTTGGTTTCTAGTCAAAAGGCAGTGCTGCGGGAGAAAGAGCAGCAAGCACTCCACCTACAGGAGAAGGAGCAACAACTGCAGCAAGAGGTGAGTGCACTGAAACACATGGACACATAGTTTAATTGCCATTTATTTATTATTTCAGTCCATAGGCTATATCATTTAATAACCATAATAAAGCTTCATATTCTTTTTTTAATTTTTCATGTATTGGGTAGCACCAGTCACTAAAACAGTAGGACATTTATAAAAATCTAAATCCACAATAAATAAAAGGAAGTTTTTGTTAAAAAAAAAAAAAAAAAAAAAGAGAGAGAGAAAAGATTGATTGTTTTCTCTCTGTGAGCCAGGTTTTGCGCCTTCAAGAGGAAAAGACCTTGCTAAAACAGAGCTCAGAGCAAGAAGTAGGTCAGCTGTGGACCCAGCTGGAGAGCATGAGGACCAGTCGCCAAGAGTTGGGAGGTGAGATTGATAAACCAGCCTGACATCTGCTTGACAATGCTGTACTTTCATCTAGTTCATTATGTAAATACTCACAGCCCCAAGTACAAGGTATAGAAAACATTTGTTGTCTACCTTATTTTCTCACAGAGCTGAAGGAGCAGCTGCTCGCTCGCTCGACTCGTGTTGATGATATCGAGCGCCTGAAGACGGTGTTTAATGAACAAAAACAGGAAATCAAAGAGCAGAATGAGGCTGAGCTGGAAAGCCTGAGGAGGTATGAGGGCACGAAACGGGACCGTAGGTTGATGCATTTATTCTCACAAAAGAATTTTTCTCTCTGTTGTATGTCCAGGTTTGAGTTAAAAATTATTTATTGATGATGCGGTTTGCACAGTATATCTTGTGTTGGTCACAGTCTACAAGATTGTCACTCCTATCTGTCTATTGTCCTCTACCCTTTCACTGACCCCATGCAAATGTATACATGCTTTACCTTTTTATCCTCCTTTAGATACTTTGAGCAGCGATTGCGGGCAACAGAGGAGAGCTACAGAGAGGAAATTGCTCTACTCCAGCTAAGGCTGGTGGAAAATGCCTTGGAGGAATCTGTGCTTAAGACTGCAGATAACAGGTATGCCAGTAGATTAGTATGGAAGACCAGATACATGTACTACAATCTTGGATTTCATTCTTTTCAATACGCCTTTGGTCTCTTTCAGTTCTATATCTCAAGGCGAAACTGAAGAGGAGAAAGATCATGTGCTTTCTGATACTGGCCTCAAACTGGAGAAACACAAAGTGCGTACATACTATATGAGAAAATGAATGGTATAAGACATTTTGAACACCTTATGTTGCTAGATAAATGTGTGCAATTGAGCAATTTCAAATGTCTTAATAGAATTTCAGGCAGGGTTCACGAGATTTTCTGCACATTTCGAACTGCATTTGTTTTGGGATTTTGATTACAAGGTATCTTAAGCGTCATGTTATTTCTCAACCAGGAAGCACTTGACAGTTTGCGCCTTCAACTGGAGGAGAAACACACAATGAAGCTTGCCAATCTACAATCTTCTATGGATCTTTCCTTTGAGGAAGAGCTGAGACAGGTCAGAAACAAACTCAGTCCTTCTATCTTGAATGCCTCCATTTACACAACAGAATAAGAAGCTAATATGAGAGAGGTTCTTGGCACACAGTACCCTTAAGGTTGGGTTATGCTTTTTTTAGAATCATTCTTGTGCATTCAGAACTAGTTTGTAAGGTGTTGTCCAACCACGTCAGAAATCCGAAGTGTTCATGGTTGTGCCGAATGACCATGCTGAAGGCGGGGTGAAAAGCCAGCAATCCTAGAGGGGGGAGACGTGATATTGTTTGAATATGAGCACCATTATCCCATATTTAGACAGTCTCTCCTGGAAGCCATTTATAGTGTTGCACTTGGTTGTTCAGATAAAGAGTGACAGAATTTGGTTGTCAAGAATGGGGGAGGGGGAAAAAAGGGCTAGAGAGACAGTAGAACCCTGGCTCCTTTCTAACCTTAGCACAGCTGGCTAATTATGGCGTGAAGTGGGTGTGAATGTTGGATTTTTCCGGAAATGGTTGGACACAGCCCCTCCAATCCAGTGTTGGGATGATGTGGGCAGAGGGGGAAGCTATTTGAACGTCCGACAAGCAGTTCTTTTGGAGTATACTGGCCCTTTTTTACTCTTTGTTTTTATATTATAACTTGTGCATTAGGTGCGCTCAGACCTCACTGACCAGTACTATGAAGAGCTGGAAGAGAAGAAGACTCGTCATGCCCTGGAGCTGGAGCAACTCAGAGCCAAACTTTCTGACCATCACTTACATGGTACTTCTCTTCACATACACGTATTATAAAATGCAAATATGGCGTTGAGAAGTTGCTAAAGTTAAATAATGACTCCTCAAATATCTTTGTCGCAGAGCTTACCAGAGTTCGTTTGGAGGCAGCAAGGCAGGTTGAGGTGAGAAGAGATAATCTTTTTAAAGGGGTGATAGAATGCAAAACCGATTTTACCCTGTCATAGTTGAATAACGACAGTTCGGTGGGTAAATAGGACATACATATAAGCTCAAAATCCCATTGACACCCCTTTACTATGAAAATTTCATATTTTGAAACTGCCGCTGAAAACGGGCGAATCCCAACAAAGCTGGAAGTTGACGTCAACCTCCCAAAAACCGGAACCTTTGTCAACCCATGGGTGTATTAAGAGAACGGTCACGCCCCAACATTTACATAGGCTACACAACTGACCTGAGATCAGTTAGTCTTCTGAATCTAGGTCGTGCAGATCTCAGAAAATGTATACATTGTTCATATGCTATTTTACCATTAAATTCACTTCTGAGAATTTTTTATGCGAGAAATCAACTACTTCGAGGTCAAATATGGGCCATTTTACGAAAATTGATGTCTAATTGCAAATTTTGTCCGACTGTGTCGGACTTCAGAGGCTGGTGCTGCCTGTGTTGCTGCCTCGCCGCCTGGCCTGCCTTCCTCCACAGACCCCGGCTTGCTGTGAGCCCGATTGAGCTCCGGCACGGCTGCTGCAGCCCACAGCACCTCATACCCGTGCAAAGTCACCGTTTGGGCTGGTGGACTACTACCAAACGCCGCTGCTCTGACAGAGCTCCAGGGCCTGCATCTCCTCTCTTCCTGCTAGCTAGCTAAATGCCCGGTGTATTTGAGTGAAAGCGCGGTCAGCAAGCTTGTTACGCCAGCATTCTCTTACCACAGATTCTAGTTAATCTTATAATGTGTGTAATTATAATGTGTTGAGTTATTTAAACAAACGATTGGGAAAATAAACGCCGCTTGTCCATGAGTCTCATTGATAGAGCCTGCGGCTGGATGGAGCTCTATCAATGAGAGCTAGCTAGCCTCCTCTTAGAATTCCTCTGGAATTCACAAATATTAATTAACTTGAAATCGGACACCGTTGTTAGCTTTATAAAACATATAGTTAGATGTTGTATAAGTGGCGTGACGAAATTCAAACTGTAAATATACTGAAATTACGACCAAAAATGAAGCTAACTAGCCGCAACCTGTACACATAGGATTGCAGGGACAGTCGCAGCTAACGAAACCCGTACAGCTTACAAATATTCATTAACTTGAAATCGGACACCGTTGTTAGCTTTATAAAACATATAGTTATATGTTGTATAGCTAAGTGGCGTGACATGTGTGTAACATGTGGTAAGAGATTGCTGGTGTAACAAGCTCGCTGACCGCGCTCTCACACACCATTTAGCTAGCAGGAAGAGAGGAGATGCGCCGCCGGCGCTATGTCAGGGCAGCGGCTGGTAGTAGTCCACCAGCCCAAACGGTGACTTTGCGAGGGTATGAGGTGCTGTGGGCTGCAGCAACGCGTCGAGCCCAATCGAGCTCACAGCAAGCCGGGGTCTGTGGAGGAAGGCAGGCCAGGCGGCGAGCCAGCAACACAGGCAGCTGAACTCCGACACGGTTTTACCAAATTTGCAATTAGCCATCCATTTTCGTAAAACGGCCCATATTTGAGCTTTATATAGTTGATTTCTCGCACAAAAAGTCTCAGAAGTGAATTTGGTAAGGAAACATTGCAGTGTCTGGAATATGAGATTCTGCCGTGTTTCTAATGTATGTGTATTGGAGATTCGGCTCAACCAATCAGCACACGACCTCTAATGCGGTATGGCGAAGTCGCTCAACCAATCAGCGGCGTCTCTCTGTGTGTGTATCGGGGCTAAGGCTCAACCAGGCAGCGCGCAGCTCATCTAAATATTCATGACCATACCATATTTGGAAGAAAAGCTCTTGTTACAAATAGGGCCAAAACACAGGGATGCATAAGGGCCAATAAAATATCAACCAGGCCATTTTCAGCCCAACTAATGTTACATACCCCATTAGGAGACCATAAGGAACAGTGTGAAATACCCTATATAATCATTCTATCACCCCTTTAATAAAAAAAAAACCCACACTGACTTTATTGGCCATATAATCTAATAAAATGTTGTGGTGATATTAATTAGGTGGAGGTTGAACAGAGGATGTGGTTTCACACTGAGGAGCTGCAGACAAGGATGAGCATCATTCACACTCTGGAGAACAGACTGGCTGCCTTGAGTAAACAACATGAAGCAGAACTGCAAAGGAACACACAAAAGGTACACACTCGTATACAAGCCTGCATACTAGAAAGGTTGTACAAATATAATGATCGTTATACGGATGTATTAATACAATATGGGAAATTCAAACCATGTTATTTATGTAAATGTTCCTGCCACCTCCTTCAGCTGAAACGAGAGTTTGCTGGCGAGCTTGTTCATCTTGAAGAAGCACTGAAACAGGAGAGGGAGAATGTGCAGGAGGAGATGAAGAAGCTGAGAGAAGAGCTCCGAGAGAAGCATGAAGCTGAGCTCTCTGACCTGAGGTCAGACCTTCACAAAGAGATGGAGAAGGAGAGAACACTCCTACAAAAATTACTTCACGAGGAGAAGGAGAAGTTAAAATCTCTACAGGCTGCACTGGACAACGATGAGAGTAAGATCATTTTGAAATACTTGAAGTAGACTGTCAGTTCATTATAGCTTCTAGTCAGATCAGAAGTGGGGGGTTTTCCATCAGCTTCATACATGTTGTGTTTTGTCTTTTAGGCCCACAGGTCCTAATAGTGCGGCAAAGACTGGAGGCCCAGTATGACGGTGAGCTGCAAAGGGCAAAGAGCCGCATGGCAACAGAAATGAAGGAGCTCACTGCTCTCCTCCAGGAACAGGGTGAAGAGCGGCTACGCCAAGCCAAAGAGAGGTGAGCTCTCTATCGAGGCTCAAGAGCCTTAAGTCTTGATTACAATCAATCAATGGCTTGTCAGTGACAAATGAGTCATGTTTGTATATGTGCTGTATTAAAGTGTGTTGTGTTTTTTTTTTTTTTTTTTTTTAAGCTGTATCACATAGCATTATTGATTTTGATGCATCAAAAATCAGTTGCATTTTTGGACTTAATTGTTTAACATTTAAAATAACAAGAAAATAAGTGCCATCTTTAACATGGTTGTATTTGTGATCACCAGTCCAAAACTCAAAGGTATTCAATTTCCAATAACAGACAAAATCCGCTAATCTCAAGTTAGAGAAACCATTAACTGATCAAATTTGTCATTTTCTGTCGATTGACTAATCGTTTCAAGAGTGTAGGTAAGGAGAAACTGTAGAAAAATGGGCAGTCCCCTTTTAAAAGTTGTGACATTTATTGTGCATGACAAAATTTCAGCTACAGTGCTGCTATTATGGTCTGGAAACTCAATGGTATGCACCAAGCCACTGGGAACTGCTGTGTTTTTCCTTAAATCAAAATCAAATCACTTCCAGTTTGATTTTGAGGACCACTGAAAATGCTCTTTGAACAATTTGAGGTATTTTGTGTCTGTGTTCAGGTTCCAAGAGGAAAAAGCAGCGTTGGAGCAGAGTTTGGCCCAGAAATCTGAAATCTCTCTGGCAGAACTAAAGAACAAACATCAAACTGAGCTGGAACATGAGAGAGCAACACTACTGAAAAAACACTCTCAAGAGAAGGGCACACTCAATGCCAAACACAAAGCACAACAAGATTCACTCGGTGCCAGTCACAGAGATGAGCTTTCAGCTACGGCCGTTGAGCTTGAATCCAAACACAACGCTGAGCTTGTCGCCTTGGAAGCAGCCTTCGATTCCAAACGAAAGGCAGACCTTGAAAGTCTGGAGGCTGTTTTTCAGGAGACCAATCAGGCTCAGCTGGAGGCTTTAGAAGCAGAGTTGACTCGCAAACACCAAGAAGAGAGGGATGAACTGGAAAAAAGGATGCTGGGTAATATGGACACTTTGGAGGCAACCTACCTGAAGGAAGTGCAAGTAAGGACACAGAATTTGTAACAAGTTAAACAATGTCAAACCTTATGTTAGCAATGTTTGAACTTCTTTAGAACACAATACTGCCCTTGTTTATGGTTCCGAAGTACTTTTGAATGCCATCGTTTTTTTTGAAAATCTCAGACATTGCGTGATGAAATACTGCAACTTGAAGAGAGGTATCTTCAAAACCTGAATCTCCAGAAGTCTCAACATAAGCAGATAATGGAGCGCCATGCTGCAGAGCAGCTGTCCGTCAGGGAGGAGCTGAGGAAAGAGCTGGCTCAGGTGCACATGGAGAAGTTTAGTGCCATGGCAGCAGAGCTCAGCCACGTTCACAAGGTGAGACTTAAAGATGGGTGGTCGACCTCTGGCTAACATCAAATCATCAATCAATAAGTGAATATACAAGCAATTGACAACTTCTACTGACAACTTTTACCACAATTTGTTCTTACAGACTGAACTGGCTACTCAAAAAGAGGCCTTAGATACTGAACACTGCAAAGCCCTGGAGACCCTTAAGAAGCAGGTACTTACCCAATCATCCTTACATTACTATGGTGTTCTAATCTCTTAAATAGCCCAAATTATAAGTATTGACATAAATAAGAAATATTTAATATTCTGTGATTTATTTATTTTTTATTTTTTTAACTGATCAGAGGCAAAAAGTCAATGTCTATAAATGCAATATCTAGTCAAAGCAAACCGTGGTTTCCACTGATTGAGAATATATTTGCAGTGGTTGGCCATCACATACTACTGCACCATTCGGTCATTCCTAACTTGAAACCACATTGCCTCAGTCTTTACAAAGGAAGAATTTGAAAAGTAAAAATGCAAAATAAAATCTTTTTTGGGAGCATATTTGGATGGGATGCCGAAATAAACTGAATCTCTGGTTGTATTTGACCTTTTGTAGGTAATGGGTCACCTGTTATTGTATCTATAAATGTTACAAATATATTACTATATACATTGTTAATGCAACATGAAATTACATCACAAAATTACAGCTCATATGAGGATTTTATCCATATTGCAAACCCTTATCTATTATTTTTTTTTTTTTTTTTTTATCCATTTTCTTAAATGCTTTTTCCTTTTTTATATCAGTTTTGGACAGAAAATGTTGACTTTTTAATCGTGCACGCTCCAATTTGATGTTTCAATGTTCAGCAAGATTTCATTTGTCTTTGCACTGTGCTCTTTTATTTTTTTTCTCAGGTTTTAGAACTTGAGCAACAACACAGCACTGCTCTTCAGGAGCTCTCACATACCTGCACTGCTGAGAAAGAACAACTCATTGCACAGTACCAGCTCCAGCTACAGGTTTGTGCAGTGCTCTGACTGTTGAGTTTTTTAAATAGTTGTCAGTAGAGTTCTTGTCTCTGTGGCTCTTACAGCCCATTAGAGAAGGGATTACACAGAATGATTGTTCATCCTTCATAATGGTTTAGTATTTTATTTGGATTGGTTCAGACAAGCATTATGAATCTGAGCATTTGACAAAGCGATGACGTGTGTCTGCTGTAGGAGTTGAGGGGTGTCTCTGCGCGGGAATTGGAGGCATGTCGCAGGGAGCTTGAAGAGGAGTCATCAAGGCAGCGTCAGCACTTCCTCGAAGAGGTGGAGCTCCTCAAAGTCCAATCAGAGGAGAGACTGCAGGACCGGATTAATCAACTGAAGGTAAAACAGGAGATGCCTCGGAGTGATGAGGAAAGAGATGATGGGGAGAAAGCTTCAAAGCATCCTTTTGCTAAAGATCTTTAATATTTGAACACCTTTTAGGCAGCCATGTTGCCTGTATATAATCATTCATGTTATGTGAAAAATATGATCTTTCCCATTATATTTTATGTATTTATTTGACTGAGTGCCTGTTTTGAAACATTATGTAATATCTCCGGATTATTGAGAGCTGTAGTGTGTAAGCGTGTCAGTGTGTTGTAGCTCTCTAAGCTGCTGGTGCACCCGTTCGTTCCTAGGGATAGCTCTTCCTGTTGGACTCTGTCCCACTGGAGCTTTATTCAAACCCAGTTTCCACATAATCCCACCATCATATATGTAGAAGTGTTCTTGTCTATCTGTCTCTTTGTTCTCTGAATCTGTGTGCTAAGCTGTGCTGAGGGTGTGTTTGTGTTACTGCCATCTGAACAGTGGCTAAATGGGATGGATCTAAGCTTTTTATCCTCTGATGCAGAAGGTTTTAAGGCTGAAGGTATTTTTTTTTTTTTTTGGCCTTTAACCGTCCGAAATGTGCAAGCCAGTAGTCAGCCATAAGGCAGTGACACATGGCCGGAGATCTCTTTAGCTGAGGAACTGATAAACCCATGCTATACTGCAGCTTTTAAAGATGGTGATCTGCATATTTTAATTCATGAACATCACGGTTTTGTTTGAAGACGGAGTTTGAAGAGCAGAAGGAGGCAGAGCTTGAGGACCTGAAGCGGAGCTTTACATCTGAACAGGAGGAGAAGGAGCAGAGCTACACGGACAAAATGAGCCAGCTCACTGTCCAACTGCAGCAGCTAGACGCTGTGGTGGCCCAGGTACTGGACACACACACACACACACACACACACACACACACACACACACACACACACACACACACACACACACACACACACACACACACACACACACACACACCTGTGCAATCCCTTCTTAGTCTAGTGTTTTTACAGGTTTTAAATTGTCTTTAGTGCAAATGAAAAGTTTAAATAAGGTGACACCTGCCGCCTCACTTTGCTGGGGGTCAGACTAGACAGATCTGTTTTGTATCCTAATAAATACTGTAATACTGAATAATCTGTAATCTCACATTTATAGCAACATGCATTGATTTAGTTTTTGTCTCTATTCATTTACATTTTATTACAGTATATTCTGCCTGTCATTGGAGCAACCATTCATTTTGTTGGTTGGTTGTTGTGGAGATGTGAAGCATACTGAAACTTTTGTTAGTCGTTTACTATCCCCTTGGTAACTAACAAGATAATCGCTATACCCCCTAAATCCTTTGGCCTCATAGGGACTTGCTTCATAAATACTTGTGATTTCTGCAGTCCCATACCTTTCTTCTACTTTTCATTTTGTAAATCCATAATAAATCTTGTTGGCACAATCAACAAATGTGGCTAATGTATGTATACATTGTATGTATGTATGTATATATGCCAAATTTAATGGCACCTTCCCGGCTTGATTCTTGATAGTGAGATATTCTCTCTCACTCACTCACACACACACACACACACACACACACACACACACACACACACACACACACACACACACACACACATGAGCGAGAGCGGTTGAGAGGGTGCTGTTGTCAGGGCAACAGCATTGTTTTGTTGCGGCAGGTGGCTGCATGAGGTGTGTTTGATGGGAGGGAGAGGGAAAAAGGGAGGGAAGACATGATCAAAGGAGAGGGAGAGAATGAAGTGGTCATGGAACGAAAGGTTAAAAGAAATTGACTACAGCCCTGAAAGAAAACTCGGATGAAGGCTCTTCTAAGAATCCAGAAGTTGTGCTTGCCTCAAATCCCACACTGACTTGGCACTTAACTGGAGTACGTCTGCCAAGGATGCCGGATGATTAGTCAGTATACTGTATGTGTGCGTGTATGTATGCTTTAGGCTGGTTTTAAAGGAGCAGTAATGTGTTTTTTGTAGCTTATATATTGGATGTATTTAATGTGTTTTGAATACTGGTGCTGGTTGTTGTCTCTGGATAAGGTGGATTTCTCTGACAATCGACATCTGGTTTTGATTTCCTTTTTGGATGTAGCTTTTGTCATGCTCCTAGCACTGATAGGTTGTTGGTGGCCATGTGATTTGGTTTCTCTTGTAACGGAGACTATGATGCTTTTTGAACAAACCGAATAAGCTGGTAGTGAGCCAGTCTTTGGTTTCAACTTCTTACCCTAATTGCGGGTCAATCCTATGTTTCTCCCCTCTCTGGCACACAATTTTACAAACACTCACTCACTCACTCACTCACTCACTCACTCACTCACTCGATACAGCCTAGTATCACAATATTTTTCTGTGTCAGTACTGTATTGATACATGGATGCCAAGTACCAATCTTTTATTATGTGTGTTGCTCAGTTTGTCTGCTTGACAGTCCCATTTTGCAGCAATAAAATTGAAGTAGGACGAACAAACGGAGAAATTTATGTTTTTAGATAAAACTGATTTTCACAAAGTTTTTCTTTGGGGACATAATTTAAAGTTGGTAAAAGGTAATATATTGCAGAATATCGCAATCAAATTTAAAATCTCAGTATCGTGACATAAGTAAAATGATAATGTCGTGTTGTGGGGCCTCTGGTGATTCCCACCCCTAGTGGGAGAGGGGCATTTAATAGGTTTGTCTTAAGTAGTTGGTAGAATTTAACAAGCGCTCTCTGTGTGTCTGTTTTTCCAGCTGCGAGCTGAGGTTGGCTGTCTGCAGGGAGAGTTAGAAGGGAAGCGTGCAGAGATGGAGACTTTGGACAATATCCTCCAACGAAGGGAGCGAGAGAGTCAGGAGGGAGGCAACCTTCTCAAGATGCTCACTGATGACTTGCAGACTGCTAAAGAGGAAAGGTAAGTGATGGTCTGTGTGTTTTTATGTTGTGTGCATTGTTTAATATGTGTAGCTGGGTGAATTTTATACTTTGAGATGTCTTTATGTTGAGAACATCAGCCCTTAGTTAACATTACCTGGTGACTTGTGGGTTTTTCAGTTAAATGTTTGACATTACAAGCTAATGGCAACTTTGGACTATATACATTACTTTGGATTCAGAAGAAATTTTACTTTCTGCCTTGATAAGTCTTGTTGGTATTACTGTAGACTTTGTCTTTTTCCATTTATTTTACTATTTTATCCATTTTAACTTTGTTGGAAACATTCAGACACTAGTGTGTTAAATGTAGCAAATAATTAGTTTGCCAACATAGTTGTGTACTTTGCTTTAGCGTATAGGTGTGTCTGATGCCCTTTTTTATTTTCCCAGACGTAAACTGCACCAGGCCAATGAAAAGCTGAAGAAGGTGCTGATTGAGATGATTCGCTGCACCATTGCAACAGAAGACCTGATCGGACAAAAGATCACTGCCAGAGCCAAAACATCGTCGAGCCATCGGAAGAGCTCAACGGCAAACAAAGACGCACAAGAATCAGGTCTGTTGGCCTCTCATTCGTTCTGAAGTTGTAGGCCATGTTAGGCTTTGATGATGTGTCGTTATTTTGGCTCAGTCTAGTTTAAGATGTATGTAGGTATGTAGTTCTTTGCAGACCAAGGGTATTTCTTTTGTATGTGCAATTGAAATATTTTCATCAATGCAACAATACATGTTTAACTTATTCTGTTCGTAGGTATTTCAGTTGCAGACATGTCTTCAGAAGACATGGAGCTGACCCATCTGCTCTGTGAAAGCCTGCTGGTTTCAGATAGTCAGATCAATCCTGGGGGAGAAGAAGCGGCTCTAAATGCCTGCAGCCGACTGCATCACACTGTTGACACACTACTCGAGCTGCTCAACCAGGCCAACACACAGGTAAAGGATGCATGTACAGTACAGGCCAAAAGTTTGGACACACCTTCTCATTCAATGAGTTTCCTTTTTATTTTCATGACTATTTACATTGTAGATTCTCACTGAAGGCATCAAAACTATGAATGAACATGTGGAATTATGTACTTAACAAAAAAGTGTGAAATAACTGAAAACATGTCTTACATTTTAGATTCTTCAAAGTAGCCACCCTTTACTTTTTTATTAATAAGGGAAAAAATTCCACTAATTAACCCTGACAAAGCACACCTGTGAAGTGAAAACCATTTCAGGTGACTACCTGATGAAGCTCATTGAGAGAACACCAAGGGTTTGCAGAGTTATCAAAAAAAGCAAAGGGTGGCTACTTTGAAGAATCTAAAATATAAGACATGTTTTCAGTCATTTCACACTTTTTTGTTAAGTACATAATTCCATATGTGTTCATTCATAGTTTTGATGCCTTCAGTGAGAATCTACAATGTAAATAGTCATGAAAATAAAGAAACACATTGAATGAGAAGGTGTGTCCAAACTTTAGGCCTGTACTGTACCTACGAATATCGATAACAGTCCACACAAAAACCTTCTTTCTTTATAGTATTGGAAACTGTCTTATAATCGTGGGTTTCTCACTTTTTCTTTTAGCTGGAGCAGACTCATGATTTCCACCATTCTCTGGAAGAAAAGTTCTCTCAGGGCAGAGAAGACTCCGCCCAACTCTTTGTGCAGCACAAGCTCCAATTGGAGCAGCTTGATCAGGAGGCGAAGCTGAAGAGTAAACTCCAGCTAAAACTCCACAAGGCAGAGGGTGAGCACTGTATCCTTGTTGGGTGTGCTTCACTTGACTCCTGTTATGCTGCCAAGTTGCAGTAGTTAAACCACGGACTGTTAATATGCCTCGCTCCTGTGCCTATGCTCAAATTTCACCACTTACACTAAAGTTTAAACTAGGGTTGGGTACCTTTCGCATCTGAACCAATACTAATCCCGATACTGGTACCTGAAATTTGGTTCCCAGTACCCAACGGTACTTTTTTCGGTACTTTCCCTCTGTAATTACAAAAATAATTTCAGTTGTAAAAATAATTCCAAACCTATTTACTTAGAACATTATGTTTAGAATATTTTACACTGACAGATTTTAAACAAAAATAAAAATAAAACTCCTCCCTCTCTCCTCCCAAACCTGTCCCTACAACCTATTAAATTGAATAATTATTAATTTCTTACTCACTGTAACTTTTATTCTTGTATTTGTATTTTATATTTTAGCCTGTTTTATTTTCATCATGACTCTTTAATGTTTCATGCAAAGCACTTTGAATTGCCTTGTTGCTGAAAGGTGCTGTAGAAATAAAGTTACCGTGACTTACAACCTCAGCCTGTCAGTCAGTCCCCAGGGCACAGAAACCACTGTTGTGCCTGCTCGTCTCAGAGGAAGTGTAACGTCAACAGCATAGTGACTGCTTTCGGCTTGCTATTAATATATCACAGTGAAAGTTTTGAAAAACTGGAACAACACTTGAAACCACTTTATTGGCATTGCCGTGACTCACTGTGACTTCAACAACACTGCAGAGCCGACGTAGTTTACTCCGTCCGCACCTCTGACCTCCGCTCTCTGTCATATGCAGAGAGGACAGATAAGCTTGCGTTTACTCTCAGGTACCGAAATTTGGCACAGTTTTGATTTTACGTGAACCAATACTCTGTAGTACCGACGTGATTCGGTCGGTACCGGTAAAAGTACCGGGTTCGGTACCCAACCCTAGTTTAAACATAACTCATAAGCTATTTCTGATGCTGAGCATAATAATCTCAAACATGGATTTGTTTTTTTGCCTTTCACATAAACCTGATGATGATGTGTTCAGGGCTTCTAGAGGGCTATGTGGCTGAGAAAGCAGTGTTGGAGGAGACTCTGCAGCGGAAGGAGGCTCAAGAGGAGAGGCTAGTGGAGGAGCTGGAGGACCTGAAAGCAAAGCTGCACAAAATGCAGGGCCTTACTGCGGAGCTGGATATTCTCAGACTGAAGCATCAGGAGCTCAGTGAGGAGCATTCACTTCTCCTGCGCCAGAACGAGCACCTCTCCGCTGGACTGGGGGAGAGGGAGAAAGGTGAGCGGTTCAAGCACAAAATCATGCCTTTCTGTCTGCATAAAATGTTACATGACCTCTTTAGTGAGGTTGACCACACACTTATGATAATGTCTGTGCTCAGATGTGTCTTCTCTCCATAGGCCATTGGCTCAATTTAGATCCTGACGCAGGTTTGTGGGTCAGAGTGGAGTATGAGTGTGTGTTGAGGGGGTGGGGATGAATATGGAGTATATTTGCAGTGCTGTGTAAGTTTGCGGTTTGTAACACTGCCATTGCCAGTAGCTTGTAGCAAAGGCTCTTTGAGTGCTGTGTAGAGCTGGGCAATATATCGATATTATATCTATATCGTGATATGAGACTAGATATCGTCTTAGATTTTGGATATCGTAATATGGCGTAAGTGTTGTCTTTTCCTGGTTTTAAAGTCTGTATTACAGTAAAGTGATGTCATTTTCTGAACTTACCAGACTGTTGTAACTGTTCTATTATTTACCTTTACCCACTTAGTCATTATATCCACATTCCTGATGGTTATTTATCAAAAATCTCATTGGGTAAATATTTTGTGAAAGCACCAATAGTCAACATTACAATATCGTTGCGGTATCTATATCAAGGTATTTGGTCAAAAATATCGTGATATTAGATTTTTTCCATATCGCCCAGCCCTAGTGCGGTGTTATTTTTTTTTACCTCTTAAACAATGTTCTAGTTAAGAGCTGTCAAGTTCAAGCATTCAGTGCCTTTTCTGGAAGAAAGGCACAGTATGTTTGATAGCTGTATGTATTAACTCCTCTAATGTCTTGCCCACTTTTAAAATTCCTGTGTGCACGTATTTATATCGAAACAATTGCTCTGACCTTCCTCTTTTATTTTTCAAGCTCTACTGGCAGAGACGGAGCGTTTAACCCGGGATAGGCTGGACTTGCAGCGGCAGGCAGAGAAGGACCACAGCTCTCTGTCCCTGCGCCTCAGGGCCCTGGAGAGAGAGCTGGAAGAGCAGGAAACAAAGTGCCTGGAGACAGAGCAGCACCACAAGACCCACACCGAAGACCTTAACCAGCGTGTCCAAGCACTTGAGAAACAGCTGAAACATGACAGGCAGTTTATAGAAGTGAGATTTTACAAATTGAAATAATCCGTAATCTTGAATAATGTTAAATGTAATTCTTCATGAATCTGCTCTTTTGTTTGTCCCTTTCATTTGCAGTCTCCTAAACAGTTAGAATTATGACCTTCTGGCTTCATTTTCGTTCTAGTGTTATTTGAGTGTCACAGGCAATTTTCCATGTTGCTGCTTTATGTAGCGGACACAATCTTTCACATCACTTGTTCCTGTGCGTATAGGAGCAGGCTGTGGAGCGTGAACACGAGAGAGACGAGTTCCAGCAGGAAATCCAAAGCCTGGAGGCCCAACTCAGACAGACAGCCAGCGTGGATAATAAAGGACACAGGGTGAGGCCTTTTCATTTGATGGTAAATTTATACAGTAACGTCTAATAATCTATAATACTTCTTAACTGGACAATATCGCACAAAATGCTTGTTATGAGATAAAGAGTGCATTGTATTTGCAGTGTTTTTTGTGATGAGTGTCTAATGCATTGCTGATGGGATTATGAACCAGTTAACTGACGTATATGTAGTAGTTGTACTTACTTAGAGGTTGATGTGATGAATGCATTGTTTGTTTGCCAATGAGCCTGACCTTTGCCATGTGTTTATCCCTGTGCTGAACGGATTGCTGTAGTTTGAGGACTTGGTTCTGCAGGTATGAAATCTAACTGTAGCAAACTTCTCTTAGCTCCTCTGAGTCTTGTGCATGGTGTGTATTGTTAACTATTTCTGTTTAATCATCCAAAGATTAATTCTTACTGCTTATATGTGCCTGTCATTCATTCTACAATAATTTCCATTTCGTCCTCTGTTTGCTTATATTCATTTACTTCTGTTTTGCACTTCCATTTGTCTTTCACCTCCATGCCACTGTTCTTTGGAATGGCTTAACTTCAATATTCGGTACCAGCGGCAGCAGATCCGGAATGGCTTATTTATCTGAAAAAAACATGTAGTTTTCCACTCGCAAATGTGTTTCTGCTGCTTGAAACATGACAAACTTGTCATCCAAAAATGTTGCCCCCTCTATGTCTCTGCAGGTGGAGAGTCTACAAGCTGTCATCAAAGACAAGGCAGATGACCATGCCTCTTTGCTCGCAGCCAATCAGCAAGCACAGCGTGATATTGCAGAGCGCAATGAGGAGATAGACAAGTTAGCTGGGCGAATCCGAGAGCTCGAGCAAGCATTGCTCAACAGCGCTGAGAGTGATGCATCTGTCCGTCAACTGGAACAAGAGCTCCACAGAGCAAAGTTGAGAGAACAGGAGCTCACACAAGTAAGAACACTTGAACTTGAAATCACTCTTAATACTATTATGCACCCAACTGTTCTTTTTCTCACAAATGTACTCACTTTTATCAGGATAAGGAGGCACTGGAGCAGCAGCAGCTGTCTAACAGGCTTCAGATCTCCGCCCTGCAGTCCAAAGTGGACGAGACTAGACACTGTTTCCATGACAACACACGAGAACCCATCCAGGAGCTTAGTGATGCTCTGGACGCTGCTCAGCAGAGCCTACAGAGCAAAGAGCAAGAGGTCTGTAAAATGTTATGCCAAGCCGGCATTTGTTAGCTAAGATGGTTTGGGCTGATAGGTGATGATTGTTGATTGATGTATTTGGCTGCAGTGCCACCTTTTGGTACAAATGGGTATGCAAACTTTATCCATCTTTTAAAAGCAGACACTAGAATAGAAAACTCTGAAAGCTCAGTATTTTTAACTCTCTACCAAAAGCTGCTGCATCTTGTCTTTATTTAATAAACCTGTTATATCTTTTAGGTGGAGGTCCTACTTGGCCAACTGGACACTGCGCAGAGGGACTTGAGCATCAAAGAGGTTGAACTAAAACACCTCACACTACAGCTGGAGCTACTGACCAATCAGAATGCAGCTCATGTTAACGAGCTCCAAGAACAGATTGCTGCCCTAAAGGTAGATGCTATTTGGTTAATTTCATTAAATGAGCTCAATTTAAAAGGTTTTCATATCCACATGGTGTTGATTTTGTTTCTTATATTCATTCTCTCATTAAATCAAAAAAATAGACCAAGGGAAGCAAAAACTTTAAAACGTATAACCTATAATTGAACTGGTATGTAAAACTCCATTTGCAGGAGAATGTGTCTGCTCTCACCATACTCGAGGAGGAGAAAGACGAACAAAGCGAGACGGAGGAAGAGAATCTCCCCTCTGCATTACTCCAGGAGAAAAATCAGGAGATCGACCACCTCAACACTGAGATCCAAAGACTGGAACAGGAGTTGGAGAACACCAGGGACAACAAGGTCAGAATAAGTCAACACAGAATACATGCAGACATGTATGGTGAAAGTGACCATAGTTGGAATAGGAAAATTTAACTTTCTGATTCATTGTTCTGATCTTTCTGACAAAAAGGCTTTGGAGGCTGAGCTTGAGGATCTACGCTCACAGGTGGAGCACCTTCAGTCTGAAATCATGAGAGTGCGTCAGGACAAACAGGAAGAAGAGGAGCGCCTTCATGAAGTCATCAGCACACTGCAGGCAGAACTCGCCACATTAGGCCCCAACCTGCATGAAGTCAGTGACTCTCAGGATGGTGACAGCATTAATCCTTCGCCGGCTCCCAGCCCCGAACCTCCCCACTTTACCATCCAGGAACAAGAGAGGATGGGCGGACCAAACAGCCTGAAGCAAGAGCTCCGTCTGAGTCATTCTAACTCATCTCGTTCCCTTCGATCTCGTCTCAAGGCCCTCCAGAGTCAGCTGGAGACGGCGTTGGCAGAGAAAGAGGGACTGGAGCGATTACTGCTCACCCAGGAGGAAGAGTACAGAGAACACGGCAAGGAGTTTGGAAAGAGGCTGACGGCTCAGAGGGAGAGGGCAGATGAACTCCAAAATGTCCTCACTGTCAAAGAAGCTGAGCTGGAGAAAGTCAAAGCCCAGATGGAAGAAGTGGAAATGGAGAAGAGGAAACTATCTGAAGAAGAGAAAGACAGTTGCCAAATTCAAGCCCAAGAGATGAGCGCCGTGCATGAGAGGAATGTCCACCTCAGCTCTCTGATTACGGAGCTCCAAAAGAAAGAACAGGAGAGCGTGAACGAGATCGAGACTCTAAAAATAAAAGACCAGGAGATGAAAATGGAAATTGAAATCCTCCGAGAAACAAGTCTCACTCTTGAGAGACAAGTCCAGGAGGTGAGAGCCGAGGTGGTAGACATGGAGGAAGTGGTTGCTGAGGAAAGGACAAAGGTTACAAACCTCAATACTGTTAAGGGAGAGCTTTATGCTGAACGTGAGGCACTGAGGAAGAGGGAGGGGCAACTCCAGGAGGAAATTGAAAGGCTTAGACAGGAAGTGACATCAATGAGAGCCTGTATCCAGGACCTGACCGCTCAGCTCGGTGAGAAGGAAACTAGTCAAGAAGAGGCTCAGAAAGAAGTGCTGGTGAGTGTCAGCTACAAGGTCAGCTGTGTTTTCAGTGTTAAAAGCACAATGCAAATGTACTGCAACCTCCTTGTCATTTCCCAATTGAATCATGGGCCTTTTTCATAACAAGAATACATATCTTTAAAAAGTGTGTGTGTGTGTGTGTGTGCATAAGAATCAGAACAAGTCTTTTTCTTCATCCCATGCTCCAGATTTGAAGGGGGTCTGGGTTCTTACCCAGCAAATTCATTCAGATAAGTTGGTAAACCTGCTTCAACAGGCCCCATGTCCAGACAGGAAATATCTTGCAAACGTTGTTTTGTTGCTAGCATACAGCTGTGCTAGCGACTGCAGGAGAGACCACATCTGGTTATAGTTAACTGCCGTAACACGTCACATCACAGCGTCACTCCTGAGAGAACAGACTCATACTAACACAGAGGAAGTGACCTTAAAATGAGGAAGCAGGAGGAAAATCTTTGTTAGCTGTTTTTTTTTTGTTGTTTTTTAAAGCTCTGATGCACTTTATTTTTCATTTCTTTACGTTCTAACTTGGCAGGATGTGGTAAGAAGACGTTGTGGTTGTTAAAAAAGAATGCATGAAGGCTGCAATAATTTGTTGGTCTGCTGCATGTCTGCAGACTGATCTGTTTTTGATAAGTACATAGTTTGTAGCAAATGTAGCCACTGTTGGAGTGTACTAAAGAGGTATCTAGCAGTAGATATCAGATGTAGCATATACATGTGGTACTCGTTAAATTGCAATGCAGGTTATCGGTTGTTGCGCTTATGTAAACAGTTTTTCCAAGAAAACTAATTATGAACAAAATGAAGTTAAGATATGGTATGGGGATGTAGGGTTTCATGAATACGGGTCTAAGAAAGGAACTACATGGCTGCTAATAGGAATGTTTCTCTTTCTCAGACCCATGCTGAGGTGACCCTGGCTAAAGCAGACGCTGCCTTGAGACAGAGTGAGGCTGAGCTCGCCAGACTGAGAGCAGAGCATCAGGCTCTGAGGGCAGAGCTGACTGCGGTGAAACAGGGTCTGAGTACCAGTACAGAGAGGGCTGAGAAACTACACGAGGAAGGACAGGTGGGAATATATGACAACAGAGTACAGAATATCTGATATCCTGTAAATTGTACAGCAGTGGGAGTTAATCCGTCTGTCTGTACGGATCCACGGTTTGTTTGCTATTTGAAATCATGGCAGTACTGGATTGAGTGTAATAAGCTGTATTGACAGCTCTATTTTAATGTCCCTTATTACTCAATGTCACTTATTTCGGTCAGACCAAAGACCGTGCCCTAGTCGACCTGGAGAATGATAACCAGCGGCTGGAGGCGGAGCTTCAAGGTCTACAAGAAGACCTGGCTGTACAGGAAGAGGAACTAGCCTATCGGCAAAGAGAACTACAGCAATTGAGACAACACTGTCACCAGCAGGACACACTTCCTCACCAACAAGGATACCCACAGAAGGGTGAGTACTTCATGATGCTTCAAACATATACTATACTATATATTTTCATATTCTGCACAGTCCTATGGCACATTCATATCCATGACATTGAAGTAATTACGTTTAAGTGTTACTACCACCTACTGAACAGTGGAATAGTGTGACACCATTGGTAGGGCTGTGTAGCATCTCACCTCCACCGTATGTGGTGTGTGCATGTACGTCCTTGTCTGCCTACACGAGAAGAACAAAACAGGGACCCACTCATAACAACTTTCATTTTCTTCATCTGCCAGGTATTTTTCCCAGAGCTTTTGAGGACGTTGTTAGTGTCTCTCGTGACGAAGCCTCTCTAAGCTCTCCGGAGGTTTTAAGGAGACTCGAATGCTCCGAAGACAGAATCCCAGAACGGTTCCACACCTCTGTTCTCGGCTCTCGTCTGTCTGAGTTCAGTGCTCTGAACAGCACAGGCCTGGATCTCCCCCAGCTCAAGACCTCTCCCGGGGTTGTGATGGAGCCTCCACATTCAAGGACCATCACACCAGATCCAGCCACACAGAGTAGCCACTCCCCAGGCCCTGTGTCTGTGTCGGACAACTTTTCCATGCTAGACTCACTGGACACTGACAAAGTATGTGGTCTTAAACTTCCATGCATGCTACCTTTTTGAGCATAATGGCCTTTTCTTTGGTTCAGATATGGTTAAATAATTGTTTTTATTTTTTTATAAGGTGCGTGAGTTAGAAGAACTTGACCTAACAACACCTCCATCTCCTCTTGGCTCCACCTCCTCCTTGTCTGCACCAGAATGGGCCAGTGATGGATATGGCAGCAGTGAGTATTATTGCCACTTTTAAAAATAAATAAATAGTTTTTGGACAAAATGGAGGTTTCAGGCTTTGGCTACACAGACATTACTTTATTAATAATGAATAAATAAATTGTTGGTTTTAGTATTTTCATGGAGCTTAGAAAAAACTGAATCTCACCAGACTTATTAACTTAACTCTTCTGTTCTTCGGTTGTGCTTCAGATGTGAGTTCAGAATTGGGTGCAAGGCTGAGAGTGGAGCTGGAACAGACTGAAAGGCTGGACGCTCAGTTTCTTGAGTATCTCCGCTGCCGAGGAATGAACCCCACAGTTAACACAGATAGTGCTGCAGGCAGCATGAGCTACAGTGATGACCTGTTGTCACCTGAGCTTCAGGTAGGCTTAATTGATACTTGGCAGTAATTATATTCATTTGACAGTAGGCCTTGATTTTACTCAGTTTCTTTCTCCGTCTTTCTGCAGGGATTGTTAAAGAAAGTGTATCAAGAAAGCTGCAGAATTCTCACTTTGTCCCAACGTCGTGCCACTTCCTCAAGCCAACCTCATGTCGCCGACTTAAGAGCCTTCTCATTGAGTCAGACAGAGCATCTTTCTGAAGATTGCTCAATCATGCGGGACCACCGGGACAATTCATCCGCCAACCCCCCCATGAGTTGGCAGCAGGAGAAGAGGGCACTGCAGGAGACTGTAATTGCTCTCCGAGAGCTGCTCTGTCGAATGGCCCAGAGACGCACGCAAGTGAGTTTCTTTGGTTTTAAAGATACTTTACAATCATCTAGTGACAGGGAATTTTGTTTTAAACCTTAACTTAGTGGCATGACACTATTACATTATTTGTATACATAACTGCAAGTTCCTCCTTCACTTTAAGATTTTCATTTAAATAAATGTCTAAGTCACTATCACTGAAGGTGGTAACACAATGGTGATTTAGCATATAGCCCACTGATAAAAAAATATTGCAATATTTAATATTTGCAGCATTACAAACTGGGTGTCTGGCTTGACCTCTCCCAGAAGAAATGCTGTATTATAGTTTTTCTAAAGTGTGTGTGTGTGTGTGTGTGTGTGTGCGTGCGTGTGCGTGTGCGTGCGCCTGAAAACCTGAAGCTCATGTATCATTAAGACTTCAGACCACAGAAATGGAACAAAATGAATTCTATTTTGTTTCAGTTCAGACCAAAGATTCGAGACGAGTTGAAACTTACAGCTACTGGAAATGCGCCAGTCGGCAACGTTCTGAAGAAAATGTTTTATTTCTCTGATTCACTACTTTGTTCTAACGCTGCTCCCTCTCTTCAGTCACTCTCTAGCTCCCTCGTTGAGCCTCCATCCAAAACTCTGCCATTTCGACCGGTTTAATGTTTGTAACTAATGGCTATAAAACGGTTAGTTGTAACTCATTTGACCAGCTGCCCTCGCTAATGGCTGTTGAAACAGGTGACCTCCCTAACGTTCTAAAACCAGCCACTGGTTAATGCAGGCGCCACCATCCACTGGCTTGAGTCGAGCGGAGACGGGCCAGTTCCGAACGCTGCAACTTTTCCCTGCAACGTTCTAAAGCGGTTTTGTCTCATCACAAATCTTAGGTCTGAACTGGGCTTAAGGAAAGCCATTATAATGTCTAAATTGTTCTCTTGCTGATTACGTTCTTCTTTCTTCCGCAGACTGACTACAGAGATGAAGATGACTGGCACAGAGATCAGCCCAGGACTAACGGACAGGTTGAATCCCAACTAAGGGCCGAGCTGGAGGAGAGTCAGAAACAACTGAAATGTGCCCATGACACTCAGCAAGAGCAAAAAAACAAAATTCAGTCAGTCAGGTATCCCACACACACACACGTACACACACGTACACACACGTACACACGTGTGCACTGAAAAACTGCTTAAAATCACACCTCCTCAAGTTGCCAGAT
Source organism: Perca fluviatilis (assembly GCF_010015445.1). Lineage (NCBI taxonomy): Eukaryota > Metazoa > Chordata > Actinopteri > Perciformes > Percidae > Perca > Perca fluviatilis. The sequence goes on along the minus strand of NC_053131.1, from coordinate 14,902,667 downwards.
CAAACAAAAACCGACTACGCTGTATATTGTCAATCATATTGGGTAAGATCAGCAGTTTGTTACTAGCAGGATACAACCCAATAATTTTATTTGAATTGTAAAATTGAGATTAAATGACTGAACATTAGTCGATCAAATTAAATCCATTACATAAATCCTTTCGTTCTCTTCACTGTTTCTGTCACACTCGCACAAAATTGGTGAGAAGTAAGTTTACAAGCAATTACAATTGTGCTTTTTTTTCTTCAGGCTGGCTCTAGAAGAGAGGGAGGAAGCTTTGAGAAGGGAGCAGACCAGAGTCCAGGAGCTTCAACAACAACTGGAGCAGGAGAGAGCTCTGAGTCTCCGTAAGGACAGAGAGGAGGAGGAAAGGAGAGAGGTAAGACGAGGACTAAAACATGCATATATTTGGGGCATTTCTGCCTTTTTATTTGATAGGAAAGCTGAGATATGAAAGGAGAGAGAGAGGGAGGGAGACATGCAGGAAAACCGCCACAGGTCGGATTCGAACCCCGGACCTTCTGCGTCGAGGAATAAACCTCTGCATATTTGCACCCGCTCTACCAACTGTGCTAACCGGCCACGAATATTATGTAAATTTTAATATAAAAGCTGGTATTCAAATGATGAAATAACAGCCAGGAACCAGCACAAGTAATGGAAGACTAGTCATTAATACAACTTTTTAAATAAAATGTTTGTACTTGTGTTAAGTTACCATAAAACAACTCGACACTTCCTGATGTTTTTTCACATTAAAAGCCTACTTATGGGAATGCTGCAAGATTTTTAACGGTTTAATGGTTTTCATTCACGGTAGCTTAACGTTGTTTTGGGAAAAGGGGCAATGTATAAACACAAATAAATGTTCTTAATGCTTCCACAGTGTTTTTAAAACTTAAACGATGTAAAGAATCCAGATGTTACTTGAGCTTTTCCTTTTTAAACTCTGACAGATGACCCTCCTCTTCTCCCCCCAGGCTTTGCACATATCTTCTGAGCAGCAGAGGTCAGAGTTCATGGCTCTGAAGGGTCAGGTGGAACAGGAGAGGGTGGCCTGCAGCAACCTCAGACGGGAGCTTCAGATTGAACAGTCCCGCAGTGTGCTGCTGGAGAAACGCTTTAACGACACCCAAAAGGAGCTAGAAGATGAACGGCAACGTTCTGCTCACCAACAAGAGCTCCACTTGCAAGACAAGACTCGTCTTGAGCGCCTTCTGGCTGAAGCGGAATCGCGCCTAGCTGAAATTCACTGCAAGCTCGCAGATGCTCACAGCAAGCTGGATAAAGAGAGAGACCGTTGCTCCAGGCAGGTAGATGAACTCAGCCGCAGACACGAGGCGGATGCCGCCAGAGACAGGAAGTTCATCTCCGACATGCGCGCCCAGCTAGAGCAGGAGCGAAGGCAGGGGGAGGAGCTGGTAGCTATGATGGAAAAACTGAGGGCCGAGGTCCTACAGAGCAGGAGGAAATGGGAAGAGGAGGACAGAACGAGCAGGGTGGAGCTGCAGAGGGAGCAGGAGGCCTCCACCCGACATCGCGTAGCTATGGAAACCTTGCAGCAGCAGAAAGAGGAAACCATCTGTGCTTTAGAGATGGAGCAAGAGCGGTTCAGACACCAAGGGGTGGAACTGGCTGAGCTGAAGGAGAGACTGCGACTGCAGAAGGACAAAGAGAGGGAGAGGGAGGAGCAGTGGGAGAGAGAGAGGAGGAAGGGGAGGCAAGAGCAGATGGAGAGAGAGAGACGACAGGAGAGGACCAACAGCAAACTGGTAAAATAAAAAATCTTAAAGTACTATTTTCACAAATGTAATGCTCTTATTTGAGATAAGTTTGGATACACACAAACCTGCTGCCTTAAATATTTCTGACTTTAGTGTGAGTTGGAGTTGTTGAGGCAACAGGACCAGCAGCGCATGCAGGAGCTGCAGCGCACCCTGGCAGAGCTAGAAAGAGAGGAGAGAGAGATGGCTGCTCAGAGGCTGTCGGAACAAACCAAAGGGCAGCAACACACGGCTGGATCTTCACAGCATCTCCAAAGTGACTTCCAGGCAGGCAGCACACAACCAAACCAGCAGGTATACAGAAGTTGTTATTACACAAACACTTGAGTAAAACCAGAACGCGGTGCTATGCCACACACTTATTTGTTACTGTTCGATGCTTATAATGCTGGTATTATAGGAATGTAAACTTACTGGACTGTTGTAAATTGAATGTACTTTTCTCACCGTAGATGCCGTCCATGCCGTCATCACCCAGTCTGCTGGACAGGTTGTTGAAGGAGAACTCCGAGCTGATGGAGCGTGTGACATCACTGAGTCAGGAGAGAGCCACTCTCAGACATAGACTCACTTGCCTGGAGCGACAGCTGCGGCGCACCGAGAACGAGCTCGCCAAGGTGACCACGGAAACTGAAAACAGACCCATCAATGATATGACCAGCAACAGCAAGGTCAGTAGGAAACACATGCACACTTTGGTGAATCCAAACTGTTTTAATTACTACATGTTGGCTTAAATCTATAGTGCGTAGTTTCTGTCTGTATTAATATCAAAAGGTAACGCACTAAAGCTTTAACTGTAAAAATGGCTTTGAAATGCAATGTCGGCATATGTCAACTTTACCATCTTACTGTTATTAAAACCTGTTTATTGGTTTGCAGGTGCAGCGTTTGTATGAGCGCTACCTGCGTGCTGAGAGCTTCAGGAAAGCTCTGGTGTACCAGAAACGTTACCTGCTGCTGCTGTTGGGAGGTTTCCAGGAGTGCGAGCAGGCGACACTGTGTCTCATCGCTCGCATGGGGGCACGGCCGTCACCCTCCGTCTCCCAGAACAGACCCCTCGGGCGATTTAGGGCTGCTGTACGAGTTGTCATTGCTGTCTCCAGGTAGGGAGCGTACCAGGATGTTAAGATGTATGAGTTACCTCAGCCTTTTCTGTGGATAAAACTGATCACACACTTTATTTCAGAATGAGGTTCCTGACCAGGAAATGGCAGAAAGCGATCAGAAGATTATCTGTATCTGGGACTGTCAATGGGCATGCTCCAGGTCAGCTCAGTGAATGCATTTTATGATAATATGCATCACTTGACGGTGTGCGTGTATGAGTGGGAGGATTTTTAATCTCCATCTCTCCTACAGGGCCTAAAGCTGAAGTTTTAAGGCAACAACAGCCAAGATTAAATTTTGACTCTCCACCAAACCGAGACAGCAGCGCCGTCCACAGAGAGACTGTGTCCGCTCTCGTTCCACCCACAAAATCACCCTTCAGGTTGCACAACAGGTTTGGGCTCTTCTTCCACTTCAGATTGTGAAGGGGAAGACTTCACAAATATTTTAATGGCATTAAAGTCAATTTTTCATCAATTTCATCATTCTTTTTTCCTCAGGTCGTACTCCAGCACCACTCTGGCCTCGGAGCATTCAGGAGGAACGTCTCAGGATCCAGAACGATCTCTGACAGAATATATCCACCATCTAGAGAAAGTCCAGCAACGGCTAGTGGGAGCGAGACAAGGTGAGCAGTGTTAAGTATGGTGAAACAGTTGAATTATAGCACAGACGATGGAGTTGAATGCACCAAGGTGGATGACATTTTGATGCAGACTGGAAACTCTGGGGGTAAGGTCAACACTGGGTCCATTCATCGGTTAAAGGATTGGGACACTGTCACTTCCTGGCTGCCATTCATTGCACTTTGCTCCATGGCAAACATGTTTGTGTTTATAATTTATCAATGATTGGCTGTACAAGGCTCTGGGCAGTGTGCAGTTAGGTTAGAAATTACACTGGTGATGGTACCCACAAATGTCAAGGCATCCCACTCAAAAACAGCCATTATTAAGCACAACTAAACTTGTGTTCTAAGCGCCTAATTAGAATATTAGCGAGTGATATCACACTGGGATATGTTACAGGGCAATGGGTTTATGTTTTATAGCTTTTATGCCGAGATCAGACTGTACAATATCAGCCCAGTGCTGATGGCCCAAACAAGAGTGGCAGGCGCAACGGTCTACTTTTTATGTTTCCAGGTTAATATCATTCATGTAGGTGCTGTCAGGTGGAACAGTAATGTTTCCTGGCACCTTACCAATCACCTCTATATGTCATGCAAGTCAGAAAGACTGAGTCATGGCCAGAATTTAAAACTCTAACTCTATCTGACACAATAACTATATCAAAACAAAAACAATGGTGTAGTCTGATCCCAGCATTAGATGCATGTATCCTAATTTGGTCGCTCGTTTTCCAGGAAGTGTTTTTTCCATTTCTCTATGAAATATATACAAAGAAAATGCACTGCTGGCTACAGAGTTCTTTACAAGACAAGTAATTCTAGGGGGAAAAAAAATCAGATTTTGTGACCGGTGGCCTAACACTTCCTGCAAAACGGCATGTTACTAAATCCAACAAAACCTGTGTGCTCTACCATCTCCCAATTTAGCAAGCAAGACTCATTTAGCCCTGCCCCCTAAAGAGGAAAGGAGGATACAGTCAGCCTGTTCCCCTGATATGATTGGTTATCGGCAGCGCTGGCTGCAGGACAATAGGACATGGCTGTACCTGAGCTGCTTGTCACCCCTTTACCTGAATGGTCCAGGTGAGTGTGAGTGTAACATACTCACTCCACCAAATAATAAAGCGGCACAATGCACCTCTCAGGATAGGTGCTGACTTTTTATCATTCACTGAGTGCACTAATAGAGGTGGTAACACTCTGGGCTGGAATGTACATACCTTGCAGGTTTACTGTATGATCCTCCTATATTTGTTAATTCATATTCAAGCCCATTCTCTGCATATCGCACATCTATAACCACTTTTTGAATGTATTTTGCAGACTATACAACCAGCCTTTTGTTTCCTTACATGTCAGAATGATATACAGCTTTCCCTCCCTTTCCCCTTTCCTCTCTGATGAATGATATGAACATAAACTAACTAAACTAACTTAAATTTAGATATTCAAACAAATCCTTCATTGTTAGAAACCCAATTGAAAACATCTTGTTGGTGTGGTGCTTTTATGTGATTGTTGGGAAATTCCGACAATTTGGGTATTAAATTGCATTCTATGTGGTATTAAAATTTAACTTGGTGAACCCTGCAGAAACTCTGAGTACTAAATTATCAACATCCAATGCTTGCTCTGTAATAGCTCTACCATAGCTGATCACTGTGATGGATCACTTGCATAGCTTGGTTTACAATACATAAACCCAGGCATGAACGGAAACCGTGGTGGTCTTCATGGTAGAGAAAAGGCATTCTAAAAAAAGTGGTTGGCAGTACTGTAATTACAATACTATTCATAGTAAATGGACTTGCGCATACAAACACACCAGTATAATCTTATAACAAGCTACACCTGGTGTAGGACATAGAAAATGTGGCTCGTCAACTGTAACTTTGTTACAGTAACAAAAACCTGCAAGACATTTACCCTCAAAGACCAGAGTGTGACGGTGGACTATTTGTCATGTTTGATAATTTTTTTCATTGCAGTAGCATTTTCTAATGTATTGTTTTTCAGAACTCAATATTTAATATGGTGATGATATAGGAGGTTCTGCTAACATTCCTTTGCAATTGTTACTGATCTGTTGAATTACTTAAAGAGTTATACATTGATTCAGAGTTTTAATTCAGGAAATATATTTTATTTTTTAAGCATATACACGATGGCTGGCTTTGGTCAAGATATCGGTTTGTTAGGAATACAAGTCAGACCATCACTGGTGGTTTTGTTTTACTGACAACGTTACAATAGCTCAGGTATGGATTTTATGTTACCAAACTCCCCAGAAAAGAGATGCTGTTGACCCTGTCTGATATATATATATATATATTTTTTTGTGTCTCCTATCAGGTCCATCAGTTTTCCAGCCTGACCCGAAGTTATCCGATCACTAAATGAAAGACTGTCTGCATATTGTTCCAAATCTGTCCATGCCTTACACCCATGTAGAAATATGTAGAAAGGAATATCACAAATCTTTTGTAAGACGTGATTTTATAATTACATAAATTATTTTTCAATGTTTTCTATTATAATTTTTCTATTCTCTGTACAATAGTATTTTGAAGGTCACTCTTGAGATGTTGCAAGAACAAATGTTTTTCGTTGTTTTAAATAGTATGGTTTGTTATTTTTCTACTAATGTTTTTATGCACTTTTGTGCTTGTAAATAGGGCTGATGTTCATTGTAAATGTGTCCAAATTTGCACTGATTTTTACTAGAAATCTATGATAAACCTAGCTAGTGAGCACATTATTGCATAAAGGTGAACCATATGTGTTTTTTGTATTATCTATGTTCCTACCATAAAGTTGATATTTTAAATGTTTTTACACCAAACACTGGGTTTATTTTATGGCAGCTCATAATTGTATATTCTGTGGTATGTGTCAATTTTGTACATTCTGAAAATTCTTCAAGAAACAATCCATATTAGATGTTTGATGCTATTTATTTAACCTTAATGCAGGATATACTATTTGAAAATGTAATACAAGAATAGAATGCAATACCCTGTTAAGTTACAATAAAAAAAGTTACGATAGAATAACGGCAACAGACAAACCATGTACAGACTAATTTAAACTGGTCACAGGCAGGTAGAGGATGCTTATTGAGAACAGACTTTAAAATATAACTATATAGACTTTACAAAAGATCAGTGGGGTTAGGAACGTTGGGTCTGGCATTGATGACATTTCACTTTTATAGTCAAAGTTTAAACTCCTCAATTTTTCACCTTGATTGAACCATTTTAATCTTTGCCTCTCTATACAGATTATTTTAATTAATTTGTTATTCTGATAGTGTAAAGTGACTACTGATTAGTTAGACCTTTTGCTTATTTTACTTTTTGGTGAGATTTATGATTACTATGTATGCCTGTTTCCACCAAGAAAAGGCTAAATAAAATGCATGAGCAGATACATGATAAAAGTAAATGAAAATACTCATGGTAAGTCAGATCTGAGATACTAAATCTGAATTTTCACTGTTCTCATTGTTAAAATTCTGAGATAATTATAAAGAATTTACTTTATTTTAACAACACATGAAATGATGGAGGAACTTGCAAATGTCAATGATGTGACCCATACTTTGGTGTCTATTTTTTATTTTATTTGTATTCATTAACTCTTGTTTTTACAAAATTCACCAAACACTGAAAGAGAGAGATCTTGGGAATATGATAATAATAAACTACACACAATTTAAATCCTACTCTAAACCTCTAAACTAAAAAGAAATCCGGTTTGGATTATGATTTAAACACTATTACTAAACTTATTTAATATATATTTAGTCGTAATAGGTTTTAGTCAAGATTACACCATAGACTGTTTAAAACACTCGTTTGTTTTACGAAGCAAATAAAAAAAATGTATTTCAAATTTAATGAACTAACAGACAATAAATATATTTTTCCATAATTTGTTTTTCTTGAGATTTACGGAGAATGAACTGGGATATTGATCATTATTACGTAACAAATAATCGAGATCTGAGCAGCCAGTGATCGTCTGATCGTCTACTGACGTTCTTTAATCCGCCCTCTCGGTCAGGGGTTCGCTTGTTTATGAAGTCCGCAGAAGCCGCTTCTTGTCTTTCCTCCATTTCTTGTCTCCATGCCAATTTTACTTTAGAACTCCGCCCACCCTTTTTCCGTAGGCGTTCAAAACGTTCGTACTACGTGAAACAGCAACATTGAATTACGCACATCTTTGGCGTCTATCGCAGTGCTGCTAAACGCTAAGCTAAGCCGACGTCAGGCTGTGTCGTAGATCGTTGTTTGACATCTTATCTGTTGTGAAATAGTCCTGGACCACGCTACAATTTTCTCGTATTTGTCTGGGATGTATGGATGGATAGTTGACGGAATCTCGTCGCTGTTTGAGCCCATTAGTGGACAAACCCCCACCGAGTGGCCCGGGAAAGGTAACGTTAGCGAGAAAGTACCCACGCGACCTGGCGTGAAAGCGGGAGCACAGCGGCAGGATAACCACGGCAGACCGGCTAAACGGAACTACCAGAGGTCGGTTGTTGAGGATAAAGACTATTTTTCAACTCTATAGGTGTCCACTGATATTGTTAGTACACTGTTAGCGTTACACTCCCTTGGTTATTTAATGATTTGTTTTAAGTTATCTAGCTAAAGCTAGCTAATAATCGATAACATAACGAAGGAGGTTAGTGGCTATGGTAACTTTAAGTCATAGCTACGTTAACGTTAACCAGCTAACGTTAGCTATCTAACAACACTAACGTTAATTAACGCAATTTAGCTAGATGGCCTGTGCAAACAATCAGCAACATAAAATAGTGATGTGACATTAGTTTAAATATCGTCTGGTATTGTCAATGTTTATTTATTGTCAGTATTTTAGCTGAGCAATACTATGAATATTGTGTATTCAGCCTCCAAATAACTTAAGCTGCAAAATACAACTCATTTCAGAGATATAAACAGTGGCACTTCCTCACAATCCTGATTTAGGAAACTCTTTCTAATCTAATCATATAGCTAGACTTCTGCCAGTAACGCACAACCTGTACTCCGTCTGTTTACTTATTATATTTTACATTAGTTTACTGATTTTTTTTTTTTTTTTTTTTTCTTTTTTTTTTTTACTTTCTTTTTTTTTTGCTGTTTACTGTAGAGCTGCAAAGATTAATCGATTAGTTGTCAACTCTTAAATTAATCGCCAACTATTTTGATAATCGATTAGTCTGTTTGAGTAATTTTTAAGACAAAAGTAAACATTCTTTGATTCCAGCTTCTTAAATGTGAATAATTTCTAGTTTCTTTCCTCTGTGACAGTAAACAGAATACCTTTTGAGTTCTGGACAAAACAAGACATTTGAGGACATCATCTTGGGCACTGATGCACATTTTTCACAATTTTCTGACATTTTAGAGACCAAACAACTAATCGAATAATCAAGAAAATAATCAGATTAATCGACTATGAAAATAATCGTTAGTTGCAGCCCTAGTTTACTGTACTACGGCTTGTTTTTACTTATTTATTATATAATGCAGTTCTTACTGATGCTTCTTTGTTTTGGCACTATCCCGTTTTCTGCTGTAACGCTGCAATTGTCCCCTTTGTGGGACTAATAAAGGATTATCTTATTTTAGAATATTGTAATATTGGCACACTGATAGCTTAAACATTTCCTTTCTGTCATACAGCATTTCAGTTAATTTGATAAACTCTCCTGAGCATAACATTAAACGTCCACATAAAACCTCAAAACATTTTTTTACATTAGTTTGCTTATAGGATTTTTTTGAAGGCACCAACAGCCACCCAAATGTAGCTAATGTTTGAGCTAATTCAAAAGACATGTATTATCCTGCACTCCTACCTAGCTAATGCAGTATAATGTAGCCTAACAGATCTGTAATGAATCCTATCTTCATGAAGGTTATAATGTTTTTTGTTAAGACTGTTTTAGAGAGGTGCTGAGTCAACTCTCAGCGTTGTGGGGATAGGTCTAACTTCATGGTCATTTTGGAGGCTGTAGGTACAGTTGAATTGTATTGTGTTGAGAGAAGTGTTTTTAATGGTATGTTGCCCTCATTTATGTAAGTGAGGTATAACAATACATTTTGATACATTCGTAACTATTTTGATAAACGCCTTATCATGAAGATTGTTTCTTAAGCAAAATATTTGTGTTATATGTTTTATATCATAGAAGCTACATATCGTTTGGGTTTGGACTGTCTCCTTGGACTTCATCATAGTTTCCCAGACTGTTGTACCAGACAAAATTAAAGAAAATATTTAGTTTCAGCCAGAATATTTTGTCTACCTCATTTATATCTGCACCTGTAGACCAATTAGTAGAAACACCAAAAACTGCAGCCTCCTAAATGAACATGAAGTTGAATCAACATCTCTATAAAACCGTTTCAACAAAAACTGAACATTATATTCTTCATGAAGGTAGGACTTATTGCAGAACTATTGTATTAGACTGAATACATTTTAAGCAGGTGTACCTAAAGAACTGACAGCTTGATATTCAAAATATATGAGCAGCACAAATTGAAGCTAACCCATCACATGGTTGATATTTTGTTATTGAGTCAGAAATATTGATATTTCATGTTTGTATCACTTCCTGTTACAGTGTTGACGTTGCAGACAGTGTTTGCCAGAGTGACCAGGTAGAGGTGAAAAGACGGAGGCTAGGTAACAGAAAATGTTAATATTCATTCCATAACTCTCCCACAAATGAAGACAGTTGTTGATTTGTGGTGTCCTGTGTGTCAGATGTAGTCATTAGCTTTGTGAAGAAGACGCTGACTGGGGTAGCAGGTCTGCTCAGGCTGCGGAAACCGACCAGATGTGAGAAGAGCAGACATTATGAAGAGACGCAGGTTTGTGCTCCAAATCCATCCATCACATGTGGGCATTCAAAGTCTGATCCATACGGATGCACAGCTGCTAAAATGTTCACTCAATGTGTTGGAAATATCACTCGTCCTGTTCATACTCAATACTAAGGTCCTCATATTATGCTTTTTGCCTTTTTCCCTTTCCTTTATTGTGTTATATATCTTTTTTTTGCATTTAATAGGTTTACAAAGTGAAAAAGCCCAAAGTCCACCCCAAAGGCACTTACCATCACCAACAGAAAACACTGTTCACAAACTGCTCCAAACAGCTCTATTGTAGTCCAGCCTTTACTTCAGAGACGATCATGCGTTACTTTGTAACACACGTTATAATGCTCGCCTAGCTGTTAGCGTGGCACGCCTTCATTCTCTGCAACTGACTAGCTAGCAGTGCTGACCTAGGTACTGCTCATGTGCGACTCCCAACAAAGATGGTACAGAAGTGCGATGCCTCACTCTGTAGCTAAAACGGAGAGCTCAACACACAGGGTGAAAAGAGGAGCTGCAGCAATGTGCAGTACAACAAAAATATGGTGTTTTTATGAAAATTAAACCACATAAACCTATTCTGATATAAACTCTAAATACAATTATGAACCTGATAATGAGCATAATATGAGCACTTTAAATGCTTCCTGAGTGACCACAAGTCAACATTTCTAAATAGAGGTTAATTAAAAATGCACAGAGGACACATTTGGGAATGTTGCTATGTTTAGGATGTAGTGTATGAACATAACTGTCTTAACTTTTTTTTTTAAGATGCATCTACATCAACATGTGGATACAATTGATTTTTCGACTGTACTCAACTCAGACAGGGGTTTGAAGGCGATAATTAGTCATTAGACTCCTTGTTCTCTGTATTTCTTTCTGTTCTGCAGTGACCAGATTCCTAATCGTTATATAAAATGTGGAAGAAAAAATCTGATAACTATTGGTTAATTAAGTTGCATTTGAGTCACATGTGTGACAGTTAACAGATACAGATACTCAAAAGTGATTTTTATCCTGTAGAGTTTTAACAAGTAGATCAGGAAGTAAGCACAACTTAAGTTTGATGCTCTGCTGTTACATTTGTGATTTGTATTCTCCATCTTTAATTACCCTGCATTTCCTGTTTTGATCCAGCCTATTACGCTGATGGGGATAGATGAGCTCCACACCTCATGGCTGAACAGTACTGAGTGGAGAATGAGTAAGTGGAAGAATAATTATCTGTTGACTGTATTTATGTCTTTACTCAGTGGTCCTCTCATCCTTATCCCCATGTTTCTCTACAGGTAAACCAAGTGGAGTGAATGAGAGGAGTGGGAAGAATCCCTTTCAGAGCTCCTCACCTCCTTTAATGAGGAAATACAGGCAAGTGGTCCACTGTTACGGCCCTTTTCCCTTCACTCACCCAGTTTGCTGTAAATATATCTATGACTGCCTAACCATCAGTATCACCTTTGGAAAATGCGCCACTGCTAATGTGCATAACCTTTTTGAATCAGTGGGGCAGGGCTCCCTGACAGGGGGAAAGACCGGGAGAGGAGAGGCTCCCTCCAGCTGCTACCCTCCAGACCTGCTCTGAGGGTGGGAACCACTAACCCTGATCCAACTTGCAATGGCTTTGGACACAACCGCTGCTACAAGCCCAGTCTTACCGTGGAAGAGGTAATCATGGTGATCATTTTTGGGCTTTATTGGTTGGGTTTAAATAAGGATACTTTTTAGATGCCATAATTGTACAATTTTGATATGAATTTAGAATCTTTATAATTCCAGCCGACACTAGATATTTGAGGCCAACACTGATAACAATATTTGGGAGTTTAATAAATTCGGTAATGATATACACGCTGATGGTAACATTTTTTTTCAACATAAACACATAAACAAACAATCTTGATACAGATACCTTATATTTGTATTTTTGAGAAAAAAAGATGTGACCAAAATACAAACTGAGTGGGACATTTTACAGTGTAAAAATAAACTGGTGGTCAAACACGGTTTCTAAATTACCTCAAACATAGGTTGGCTTTTTTTTTTTTTTTTTTTTTTTAACTGCAATTTCTTGTATCTTATCAGCCAATTTATTCACCAATATGATATAACTGCAACAAGCTAATAAGCTGATCTGTCAGTCTAGCTCTAGTAACAGTCCCGAAGTACCGCCTCCAGTAGATTTCCGCCTTTTTGAGTAGAGGTTGAAGGAGTAAAATTCACTCACACGGTTTCTGTCTTAGTGAAGTTTCAACCTTCAACCAGTTGTCCCCATTAACTCCTCTCAGCATCCAGAGGACCTGAACACCACTTATAATGCTTTCTGTACCATTTGGCTGTGTCAGTTATCATTTATTTTGGTTCCTCCTTCAGGCCATAAAGCAGAACAATAAGGAGCACTACAGGCGCTTACTGGAGATGGTGACAGAGAAATACAGCAAAAGCCAACCACTACCTTTTACCCAAACAAAACCGAAAGAGTGAGTAGATCCACATTATTCATGGGAAGTATTGGGAATTTCATCAAGATTCATAAAACAACATACGGTAGTACATGAGCTACTCTCATGTCCTTTTCTCCTGCTTCCAGTGAGTCGCTTTCACAGGGTGATCACAAAACTGCTGCTTCAGGAAAAGCCTTTGAATCTGTGCCCAGGAAGACGGGATACACAGGTGAGACACTTATTCACCTCCCAACCCCCCTCACGGAAGTCCTCTTTCTGCACAGCTGCCCCAAGTGTGTTTACATGGAGAAATGCATCTGCAACCAAGGACAGGTTAGTTACCAGTTTGTGCGTGCATGTGCGTGTGTTTTGATTCATTCTGATTATTTTACTAACTCTTAATGATTCATCTCCAGGCGTGGTAGTTTGACTTTTGGTAAGACATTCAGTGGAGCCCTTGAGAACACACAGCCAGCTAGATGTGCAAAGGTAGTAATTTTCTCTTGTTCTTTCATGACCTGTCAAAGCACCCATTAAGTCGTAACTATGGGTGGAAACACAAATGTATTATTTCTGTAATGTCTACCTGTGTTGCAGCAGGAACAGGCAGCAGATTTGGACCTTTCTACAGAAGTAGCTACTCGCCTCAATCTAGTGGACAAAGAGACTCCTGCTGTCAGTCTCCCTGACACACATTCTGCACATACACGGCACAGCGATGAGGACATACCCAGGCTCACCAAGGTGAGACGGTCAGGAGTGAGGTGTAGTCACTGTGTTGAAGAAAGCATGGATACAGTTTATTTATTATATGTCATGTATTTGTTGTCTTTGTGTGTAGGAAATGACAGTGGAGGTGAGTTGTGCTCTGGCTCAGAGTGATCCCAACCTTGTTCTCAGTGCGGCTTTCAAACTACGCATCACACAGAGAGACCTGGCCACACTGCAGGAAGGCGGCTGGCTCAATGATGAGGTATGTACTATTATTTCCATTTTATTTTTTTTTACTTTTGCTATCGGGTGGAATTCCCCCACACAACTTCTCCTTCGACAGTGAAGAATGTTGGTCACGTCTTGTTGCTTGTACAACTTCGTCATATTCCCTTCACAATGCCTCTGCAAGTGTTTGTGGTGTTGAAGCTTTTATAGTTTCCAGTGAAAATGCAGAACGTATTAAAAGTGAATGCTACCTGTCTCTTTATGAACCGTGTGTTCATTAAATGGTCTCTGTGTGTGGAGTGTCACTATTTGTTATACCAGACAAGTTTTGCTTGGTGGTAGTAGCAGCTACTGCATCCAGTCACCATGGAAACAGAGCTTGCTGCTGACCTGTTTTCTCAAATTAGTATTGCAAAATGAGGTTAATACAACTGTGATGCTCAGTATTATGTGAGCATTCCTCTTACTATACTGTGTTGCTGACAATAGACCTTTTTCACGGCAGACATGTTGACATGTCATAGTAGGAAAAGCACAGGTGTAATCAAAACCATTAATGCTGGCTGCATTCCACTTAGGAGAGGCCCTGGTGCATGCTGACTCACTGAAATAGCTTACTGGGACACTTGATGGAATTGAGTCATCATTAAAGTTATCAACTTCAGCTGTGCTTTTCCTACTATGACAAGTCAAAATGTCTGCTGTGAAAAAGGTCCATAACTTAAAGTGATGGTTCGGAGTAATTTCACCCTAGGGTCCTTTGCACCATGACCTCGAGCCAAACACCCCCAGAAGCTTTTTTCACCTGGGTCTAACATTGGGAAAGTTAGCGTAGTGTAGCGTTATCAGCTGAATAGCTTAGCGCAGGGGCTAATGGACCCACGTTTGTATCTCGTAAATGACCCACTAATGATGCCCGAAATGATACCAAACGTCTACAGTAGTACAAATAGGTTATGTACTCATAAAACGATGGATTGGAAAGTTTGTAGAGAACCAGAAGTTTATGTAACCCCTCCTTTGCTTGTTGTTTTCTTGCAGAAGAGGGTGCTTAGAGCGTCTATAAGTTTACAACAATCCCAAAAGAGATGCAATAAAAATATTTTTAATTTAATTTTTTTTTTTTAAAAAGTACAGTGCTGTAGTATAACTAGCAAGGAAAAAATGAGAAAAGTAATAATTTGAGGTAAGTTTGGAGACATTACCTTATTTAATCATTAAATTAATATTTTTGTTGTATCTCTCAAATTACTACACCGAAAAGAGATACAACAAAAATATTAATTTAATGATTAAATAAGGTAATGTCTCCAAACTTACCTCAATTATTACTTGTCTCCTGCTAGTTATACTAAAGCACTTACTTTAAAAAAAAAAGTTAAATTAAAAAATATTTTTATTGCATCTCTTTTCGGTGTTGTAATTTGTAGACGGCCCTAAGCACTCGTCTCACAGCAGCAACAACAACAACAGCAGAGAGCAGAAGCCAACAGGCAAGTGTTATTTACATAAACTTCTGGTGTACTTACAAACTTTCCAATCCATCGTTTTATGAGTACATAACCTATTTGTACTACTGTAGACGTTTGGTATCATTTTGGGCATTATTAGTGGGGTCATTTACGAGATACAAACGTGGGTCCATTAGCCCCTGCGCTAAGCTATTCAGCTGATAACGCTACTCTACGCTAACTCTCCCAATGTTAGACCCAGGTGAAAAAAGCTTCTGGGGGGTGTTTGGCTCGAGGTCATGGTGCAAAGGACCCTAGGGTGAAATTACTCCGAACCATCACTTTTAACTAGTCAATTACTGTATATGACACTTATGTATGCATTAAAAGAGAATACCTCATCTTATTATTTTGAAGCAAATTGTATTCTAATGTCAAATTATTAAAGAATCAGTCCCCCAACAGTTATTATATATTTAAGAACTGTTTCCTAACGTTTTGTATTATATTGTGCCTCCTCTGTTTCCTCTACCAAGGTGATAAACTTCTACCTGTCCCTTGTCATGGAGCGTTGCTCTGGTGAAGCAGCAGGATTAAAAATCTACTCGTTCAGCACCTTCTTCTTCCCGAAGCTGCGGGGTGGAGGAGGCGGGCAGGCTGGAGGACACACCGCTGTGAAGCGCTGGACCAAGGCTGTCGACCTTTTCCTCTTCGACCTCATCCTGGTTCCTCTGCACCTCGGCGTCCACTGGGCAATGGCTGTGAGTCAGGGCCACAATGACTATAAGATGTTTGTCCCCATGTCACATTCCTCCTTTTTAGTTGGTAATTCTTGACAGACAGTGCCTTGAATGCTTGAGCAATTTTGGTGTAAGAACGGGGTAAATGTGTTTTTGATAATCCATTAACGACTCCACTACTGTGAAAAAAATCTAAAGGGGGTGATAATACTGTATATTTCAATGTTTTCTTCCCTCCCTCTCTCGTTACAGGTGATTGATTTGAAGTCCAAGACAGTGAAGTCCTATGACTCGATGGGCCAGAGACACGATGACCTCTGTAGTCTTTTACTGTGAGTCCTCATTGTGCCCTTAAACTTTGGTTTTCTGGCCATTTAAAATGCTTCTTCTGTGTATCACCCTGTATTCTTGCACAATTAATGGCATCAATGTGCTCATTTTCCAGACTCTATCTTAAAGAGGAGCACAAAGCAAAGAAAGGCAGAGAGCTTGACAGCGCCAAATGGACTTTTGGAAGCTTAAGGCCCACTGTAAGACAAACTAAGATAAATGACCTATCACAGAATTCAATTTTTTTTACTTTAAGATTAATGTTTTGTACACTGTTCATGCCTCTATAGGAGATTCCGCAGCAGAAAAATGGCAGCGACTGTGGTGTTTTTGCCTGTAAATATGCTGACTATATTGCAAAAGGAAGGCCTCTCACCTTTAAACAAGTATACACTTTATGTTCACGTAACATAGTAACACTTTTTGTTTCATTTTATTTTCTACAACTTACTTTTTTACTGAAAGTAACATTTGTCTCTTTGTCTACAGTGCCACATGCCTCTCTTCAGGAAATTAATGATTTGGGAAATCCTCAATCAGAAGCTGCTATAGAGGATTGCAACAATCCCAATGAACCGCCTAACAACAGTGACTTTCTCAATGGGAGCAACATCTGTTTACAGTAACTAACTACATTGGGAAGAAAACTAAATGAATGGGCCAAAGAAGCGGACTCCACTGACTGAAATCTAACCCAGTGTAGCTGTTCTGTTCTGGAGAAATTATAACACGATAGTCTTAAAAGGTGATTGTGTATCTTTTCCTGTCTGGGACGTATTAACACTTTGTAATCTCTGAGTTGTAATTGGAGACATTATTGGGAAATAAGAAGTGTATGTATTACACAAGCTTTGGCACTACTGACTGAATTGCTTTTTTTATCGACTTTGTTGGTTCTACTGTTTGAAGTTCTGCCTGAAGTGCCTTCAGCCCTCTGACACTGAGCTCAACTTGGAGCATTTAGTGCTTTTGTATATTTTTTTTGAAATTACTTGGGCACATAAAACTTAAAAGTCTGACTCAGAATTAAGGTTGTTGCAGGTCAGTGATATTTTGGTGCAATTTGGCGGTTCCCCTCACAATTATCATCAACCGAGTTGATAGCAGTTTACTACAATGCTATTTAGTCATGAACCTCAATCTCTCTGTGACATATAGACAATGAAAATCAAAATACCTCCTTTCCAGTCCCTTTTTCAGATAAAAGATGCATGGTTGGTTGCTTGTATGTTTGTTTTGCTATTATTTATGACATGACTGGATGAGAAACTGTTTTTGGAGTGTGTGTAGTTTGTTTTACCTCTGAGTGGAGCATTAATAGTTGTTTTTCTGTTGGTAAGGCGCTGTTGGGTTTGTGAATTGTTTCCATGAGTATATTGCAAGAGGCTACTTAGGGCTATTACATTGACTTAAGTATAGTATACTGCATAGCAAATTACTGTACACATGCATGTCAGAGTTTAATGCTTTCAATGTGTTCAGTTTTTTGTTTTTTTTTCCTCTACATGTAATAAAGTATTTCATTTTTTAAATTGGAGTTTGATATATTGAATGACTCATGCAGTGCTACTAAAGGTGTCAACTGGAGCTGGATGGCATGATTTGAAATCTATATTACAATAAATTGTCACATTTATCTCAATACATGACAATATTATATTACAAATGTATTCCGTCTTGGTAGTCTGCTGCATCAGGGATTGTAATGCAAACTGGTGAGCAGGCACACAACTAGTACCACTTCTGGATTTGGTCATTGAATCTGTTATTGATTACAGAAGGTGCTTTTTATTGCATACAATGCCGCCAGTGTGTATTTGTATATTGTATTTTTTTTGTTTAACAGCTAAATAAACGTCTAGGGGTGTTAAGATTGTGCAGTAGCAATGGAAGTTATCAATACACATAGTAATTAGTGTCAACATGTAATCCCAAAATTTCTTTTCCTGATTAAAATGTAAAGGGGAACATTCAACTAATCGATTATTATACTTAGTTTATTTGCTTTTCTGCCAAATAATTTTGTCGATGTTTTATTGAGTTGGCGCTTTCATTCCATGGATGTATTCATTCTGACAATTAAACCAGAACAGGAAATAACACAGATAACAGATAGAATCATCATTTTAGTTTTTTGTTTGTTTTGCTCTATTTTTGTTTGTTTGGTTTGTATTTATCTTATTAATACCGTCATTTGATTATTACCATAGACAGTATATAAGAAGATTATTACCTTATTTACCTATTCTCACGCCCTTTCCTAGGACGATGGAAAGATCTGGAAGGCATGGGCATGACCCACACTACTCTTCCTTCTGATTGGCTAGTAGTCGTTGCCTTCGTTGGTTGGGTTGGTTCAGAGCAGAGCCGTTTGGGGTGTATGTCAGGGTAGGCCAATCAGAAGCAGAGTAAGTCAGAGTAGGACGGTACATTCCTCCGGTACAGAAGGTGGCGCTATGACGATATAACGTTAGGTCTGACCACCCGCGATAAAACGATAGGATAAAACCAAAAGAAGAACAAGAAACGATCTGGTCAAACTGGTCTGCTTTGTGCTAAATTCGGCAAGCGATTAAGTTCAATCAGTCGTTACAGTCAGTTTACCACGTTCTTTTTACACATCTGCTGACTAGTTAATTTAGCAACAATAACATGAGCGACAACGAGAAAGATTTTAGGGAGCAGGTGAGTTGTGATTATAAGTTAAGATAACTGTTGAAAACATCCTAACGTTAGCTAGCTAGCTAGCTAGGTTTTAACAGCGTCTACTGGTCGGGTAACGTAACGGTAACACATTTTGAAAAATGGCATCAAACCTGAGAAAAATAAGTTCTATATAGCGTTAATGTGAGTAACGTTAATTAGAAAAGTACTGAGTCTCGCAAATGTTTACCTAAAACGATAACGTTACACAGCATATGGCCTGCAAAGCATAACGTTAGCAGCCGACACATGCGGCTGCCCCCTTGTCATGCTAATTTGACTATCGCTATTGAAATATTGACTAACGTTACCAGTAAACATTATATAATGACTACTAAGTTTGTCACGACACTGAGTTAGCTTCCGATTCGCAGCTTCCGATTCGGCAGTTAAGGGAAATGTAACTAACGTTACCATTATATTGCCGATCAACCGTTTTTTGCACCTTTACACTGTTGTTGAAGCATGTTAGACATCTTAGGCAAAGCATTAAAGCTGTCTGATATCCCCTTTGCGATTTGTGAAAGCTTTATTCTATTTATTAAATTGCAAAAAAGGGAGATTTAAATGATTTTTTTTCCACATGTGAAGTTAGACCAGTTATACCTACTACCTAGAAATACTCAAAGGCTGAAGTTTCGAAAACACTTTCTGATTTGACAAGTCTACGTGTAGTGTTTTTTTTTTTTTTTATGTGAAATAAAATCTCACTTTTTTGCATTTTCACAAATAAAATAAAAATAACCTCTCAAAGTAGGTTTCACACAGTTTTAATGCTTCACTTAAAGTGTGGTACAAGGTGCAACAAACTGAGAAGCAGTCGCTCAGCAATGTAAAGGTTAGGTTTCCCCTAGTCTATATCCTTGACGTTCCACTTCCGGGATTGCTTCCGTTGCGCAGGAAAATCCGCCGGATTTCACTCATTTAGGCCGGATATCCGTTGCCTTTGGCTTCCTTTTGTGTTAGCATTTTAAACTCTGGTCGATATATGAGGACTGTGGTTAACTGCTCCTCAGATCTCTGCCGGGTAAATCCAGACAGCTAGCTAGACTATCTGTCCAATCAGAGTTTTCTGTTGCACGACTAAAACGTTTAAACTACATGTGCTTCACCAAAATAAGTTCCTTCCCGAGCCTATTTTGCAGCGGCACCGCTGCTTTTCTCCAGTGCTTAGTGCCGCCCAAGACAATTGTGATTGGTTTAAAGAAATGCCAATAAACCAGAGCACGTTTTCCTCCCATCCCTGAATGCTGCGTGGAGTAGTCAGACCCTCCTCCAGTGCGCTTTGGAGGAGGGTCTGGCAAAGCGGGACTATGTTTCCCCGATCGCGGCGAATCGGAAGCTAACTCCAGCGTCGTCTACTAGTCAATATTTAATAGTTGTAATGTTCAGCCTTGTATCCGTATATAGTAATTTAGGACCAGTCAAGACCATTTCAAGCTAAGTTACATACAAACATGTATTCAGCTAATGTATGTTGTTTTGCTGGTTTTGCTGTTTTTTTTGTTTTTGTACCTTTTTGGTTTATTACAGAAACCAACATGCCTTATCACCCTTGTTTGTTCTTTGTTAAGGTTGAGGTTGGAAGAAAGAAAAAGGCGGAAGACGTTTCAGATGTGAAGTTGTTATTGTTTGGCGCTGCTGGTGTTGATGCATGCTAATATATTGGATGCTGAAAAGAAGCGATCAAGATCTGTCCCCACTACTAGTGTTGTAATGGCAGATGGTAAATGGGGGAAGAGGAGGAAAAAGAAGTCATAATGTCAAACTGAAGAAAG
The DNA here is from genome assembly GCF_010015445.1 of Perca fluviatilis. NCBI lineage: Eukaryota > Metazoa > Chordata > Actinopteri > Perciformes > Percidae > Perca > Perca fluviatilis. The sequence continues at coordinate 14,881,855 of NC_053131.1, read as the reverse complement.
AAGAAATGAAGGGTTGTTTTGAAGTAATGAAGTTAAAGAAGTAATGAAGTTAAGATCAGAAGTTTACCAGGGTATGAGTAATTTCCTAACAGCCTGCTATGGTACTATATTTCATCCTGTTTCTTTTAAGCATGCACGATTGTTTTCCTCTCTATCAGAAACATCACTGGTCAATCCCTCCATGCCTTTAGGTTTATTTTTTTACAATCTGTCTTTCAGCTAAATTACTTAATCTCTAATTTAAACAGTTGTTGCAATGTATGACTTTATCAAATTCCTAAATGTGTAGTTTAAACCTGGTAAATGCCTAAATGTGGTGAATTCTTTCTGAAGGGGGCATGTAGAGGGCAACGCTGTCACCTTCTTGCCCATTAGGCACACACTTGGCTTTAGAGTGTTTCTAATGTCCGTGTCTGGTCTGTCCAGGACTCGCGGCCTGGCTCGAGGAGTGCATCCCCTCAGGGCTCGGCAAAATCCACCAGCCGCTCACCAGCACACTCAAAAGATGGCTCCCGCCGCTCCAGGTCCAGATCCCGGTCTCGATCAAAATCCAAATCCAGGTAAAATGGGTTTACTTATTTATTTTGTGCATATGGAGATGGTGTTTTCTATGTTAGGTTGTGACATGTGGACTTTACGCAACTACATCTCTGAAGCTTGTGTGCATGTGACACAAGTAAATGACATGCTCAGTTTACGTCTATTCCCAGGTCCCGTTCCCATCGCAGCTCACGCAGGCACTACTCCCGCTCTCGTTCCCGCTCCCACCGACGCCGCTCTAGGAGCCGATCTCGTAGCTGGGAGTACCGCCGGCATAGGAGCCATAGCCGTTCCCCCATGTCAAATCGTCGCAGACACATTGGCAACAGGGTATATATTAAGGGCTTCCTCTACATGCTTGCTGTCAGGTTTCTGTGTGCCTTTTTAAAGTTTGTGTATTTGAAATTATGAGTGGGTTACCTTTTTCAAAATACTTGTTCTAATTAAACTTAATGGACTCATTAGTGGGTTTCAGAGTCTAGATTTAACAATGTTATGTTGACTTTGTGATTTTTACAGCTGACGTGTAAACACTTTTTTTTTTTTTTTATGGTCTCAAATTATTAGGAATTTCATGTCAGATAGATCTGGGTATCAGTAAAGCAAGATTTATTGCAGTGATGTGGCAGGTCATTTGCTCACAATATGTTTTACACTCCTCTCTTTACTCTTACAGGCCAATCCAGACCCCAACAACTGTCTGGGTGTGTTTGGACTGAGTCTGTACACCACTGAGAGGGATCTGAGGGAGGTTTTCTCCAAATACGGCCCTTTGAGTGCCGTCAACATTGTGTATGACCAGCAGTCGCGTCGCTCAAGAGGCTTTGCCTTTGTCTACTTTGAAACCTCTGAGGACTCCAAGGAGGTACGGAGGATAAGACAGGCATATGACGCTTTTATAATGTGGACTCCTTACCACCAATTAAACAGCACATCATTTTTATTACCAGTACTTGGGTAGTTTGGGATTTTCACCATTAAATAAGCAGTTTTTTTTTTTTTTATTTGATTTATTAGACAGTAACAGAAATAAATGCATAACAAGATGCCATCACAGTGACATTGCACATTTAACAGAACTGTCGAGGATAACACAAGAAAGTTACAAACTTATTTCAATTGTGGTCCTCATGTGAGTTTTTGGCTCTGGTAATGTGTGATGGATGTATGTTCTTTTTTCTTTTCTTTTTTTTGTGGACAGTGGATTGTGTAAATGAGACAGCCTGAATACTGACGGGCAGAGAAGTAAAAGTGTATGTAACTACAGTCCAGACTGAAGTCTCAGCTATTAGTTACAGCCATCATACAAATAGTTTATGTGCGTGTTGAATATGCCAACACGTCTTGCATACGTCTCAGTATAGGGCATTTGTCTGAGTTCTCTGCAATGCATTGGATTCGGGGCAAATGTTAAACATGCAGACTATTTTCTTTTCTTATTAGATAAAAAAAAAAGAAAGAAAAGGAATAGAGTTGACTTCTAACTGTGTTCTTGTGGGTTTTAGGCCAAGGAGCGTGCTAACGGAATGGAGCTTGATGGGCGCAGGATCCGGGTGGATTTCTCCATCACAAAACGAGCCCATACACCCACTCCTGGAATCTACATGGGACGTCCCACTTAGTGAGTATTTCTTTTTTTCTTAAAGATTATTTTTTGGGGGGTTTTCCTTCGCCCCACTTAGTATTTCTTAACCAGGCAGCTGTGTTATCACAGTCAGGGACATTTACCAGAAGCGTGTGTGTGTGTGTGTGTGTGGTATCTTCCAAGGTGTCACAAACCTTTTTTTATTGTGTGATTTTACAGTGGTGGTGGTGGTGGTGGGGGTGGCAGTAGTAGCAGCAGTGGTGGTTCATCGCGGCGTGCCTCGAGGGACTGCGACAGGGGCTACGACAGAAGTTATGACAGAGGTTATGATCGCGAATACGATCGCTATGACGACCGAGATTACAAATCATGCAGGTGAGTTTGGGTTTTTCCCCCAGTAGCCTGTTTGGCACAATAATCTATTGATTAGTATAATGGTTGCTTGAGAATCATAAAATAAAATGTGGAGTAAAATTCAGCTTTTAGGATTTTATGACTCAAATGAATCTAGTTTATTAAGTAATCCTAATGCTGTGTAAAATGAAAGGCTTGAATTGTTTTGTTTTTCCCCTGCAGGCGCAGATCTCCATCTCCTTACTATAGCAGAGGGTACCGCTCAAGATCCCGATCTCGCTCCTACTCGCCACGTATGTTTTAACCACATCATCACACATCATTACACCGCAGGGATTAGAATATTGACAGTTTTTATGAAATTCTAATAGTTAGGTAACCTTCGCACATACTTTGTCACTGTAACAGTTTAGATTATCCACACAACTCTAACATGAATACTCTGTCCTTTTTCCACAGGTCACTACTGAGCAGTGAGTGAAGAGTTGCCAACCGTTTCAGTTTTATTGTTCAGATTTTTTTTTTTTGATCAGATTATCTATGGAATATGTATTCTAGATTTGTTTAATGTATTGAAGGTTTGAGAAATGGTCCTAAAGATGCAGTCTGTCTGAGCACCACAATGTCAGTGGTGGTTTTTATGTAGGCAGAATTTTCTGTGGCTGTTATATTATAATTTCTCCTTTTTTGCTCTCTGTAGGTGGTTTATTAATATTGAACTCAAGATCCCAGTTTAAACACATTTTGTTTTAAATACCATGTTTCTTATTAGTGTTGTGTTTTTCTGGCATTAAGTACTTTTTGGGGGTGTTGTACATAAACAATATATTACTTGGGTCATTTGCTCTGTTGTTAAGTAACCGTGTGTAGTGCACTGTAATGGCCACACTGCCCAGTGGTTTTAGAGGCTGGAATATTGCCGGTATTTGTACCATAAGTCCCATGAAACATTTGAATTAATTGGTGTTTTTTACTTGACACAAATAAATATTCCTGCTTGGGCTTCATGCATGCACCCTCATTCGACATCAGTGATCTTCCATAATGAAGCCCGGTTGTGTCAGAGTTTGAATGAGTTTTTGGTTAAAGTTGTTAACCGTATTGAGCATTTTTAAATCCAATGAAATGTATTCTGTTTATCCTGTAACAATTCTGTTACGTACTAGTAAATAAAATATTTTGGAAATAGGACAGCTTGCTTTCACCCAACAGCGACGTGGGAGTGTTACGTTTTGACTGCAGTTTGACAGTTTTTGTGCTAAGATAGGAGTTTTGTTTTAGTAACCACCAGACTTTGTTATAACATGAAAAGTAAATGCTGTGTAATTAAATGCCAATATTATGTGGAGTAGTTATATGAAAGTTTGTCACTGCCAACCATTGATATAAATGTATTTAATGAACTCTAGCAGAGGGCGTGGTGCCAAGCCATGTAGTACTTTATAAGTTAAGCATATTGAGGAGAATTTACAAAAATTATCAAAACTCAGTAATATTTCTCTAAGATCTTGCAATGATGATAAGTTAAAGGTTTTTTTCTAACTAGAGTTTTGAGTGCCTTTTTGTACAAAAGCTCAACTGGTTTTAGGATAGTAGAACCCGACATAGACCAGCTGGTGATGCAGTAGTTCAGATGTGAAAGTATCACTGAGTGCAGAAACATCAGAGCAGCTGCATCATGGTTCTTTATTTGTTATGTGCTCAACAATAACAAGTAGTTGTTGACAATAAGCCTCAGGCACCTCCAATAGTGCACATTAAATAACTAAAGAATTGTTTTGGTTAACCAAGATGCAGGCTACAGTGTAAAGTTGATTAATGCAACCTGTTACTGAAATAGGGATTACTGTACTAAAAATATTGTGCTCGTTCAAATTGAGTTGCTCAACAAGGACCCTCGGTCTTGAATAGGTTCATAGTTCTTTATTTATGTGCTCAACAATAACAATTAGTTGTTGACAATAAGCCTCAGGCACCTTCAATAGTGCACATTAAATAACTAAAGAAAATCACAAGTAAAAGCAAGATCTAAGACAAAAAAATACTTATTTGTTGCAAATGAATAAAACTGAATATAAAAAGTAATGTATTATATGCATATTGAGAAGTGGGATCTTTTGGTCTGTGGGATGGAGCTGTCCCTGAGCCTGGTGGTGCCAGACCAGATCCTGCGGTACCGTCTGCTGGACGGTTTGTGGCTGGGGTCATTTTCATCTTAGACTATACAGTCTTAGTCTGTCTCTCTGACCTCTGGCACAGACATTTGTGCTCTCTTGGACAGGAAGCCAGGCATGTAAACATCACAGTGCACAAAAAAGTCCTTCCTAATTCTCTGGTAGTATGCAGTAGTACAGTGCCCATTCAAAATGTGCCTGTTTGGAATGGGCTAATTGCTTGGCCTGTGGTATTGCTGCTTGTAGCATTTTCCCTAGAACCAAATTGTACCCCAAAATTACTTATAGAAGGACCCCAAACAACTTAATATGCAACTCCACTGTATAGCCTACCACTGACTAGTGTGCTTCTAGATCGATGAGACATTGTACTACTACATTTACCTGACAGAGAACATTACAGACTCACAAAATAGCACAATAAAAATGTGGAGTAATCACTATCAGGCAGTTGACTCATGGCAGTACGCTACCCATCCGGCCTGTTATGAGAGCTAATCAGCAAAAAGCTGCGTTAATCAACCACCAGAACCGGATCAAGTACAGAGACAGACTCGCAATCGACTCAGAGACGCAGTCAGCCGGACTGTGAGTGTGTGTGCGCGCAGAGAGAGAGACAGAGACGGGGCGGAAAGAAAAGGTGGAAGGCAATGCGAATGAATTTTAGTGTTGTCTTTTTCATCAACGATATTGTATGTTTATATCGCCACAGTGAATGATGCATGATTGTTGTTTCGAGATCTTCTTACTGATGTGATCAGCAAACATGCCCCAAACAAAAAGATACGCATAAAAAAATCGCCACATGGATTAATCGTGATCTAGCTGTTCTGCTTCAGCTAAAAAATGCAGCCTGGGGCTAAGCTAGCAAAGTCACATTCTGTCAATGACAACCTTTTATTTCGCCAGATCAGAAACAAGGCCACATAAGCAGTGAGGCAGCCCAAAGCCGGCTACTTTAAAGAACAGTTCACACTTTGTGGTGCCAATTCTAAAGGATTTTGGAAAACTTGAAAACAAAGCCTGGTCCATACCACTGTCTCTAAGAGTGGATGATATAGTTGTCCCCAATAAGAACTCTATGGCTCAAGCATTCAGTCGCCACTTCATAAATTCTGGCTTTGTTCCCGAGTCTTTAAACTCTATTGTTACAGCCCCTGCAGCCCCTAGTACCTGCAGCCCTTCAACACCTCACAGTTTTTCCATCCAGTCTGTTTTAGTGGGGGAGGTCCTGAAGGAATTGATCGCTCTGGACCCCAATAAAACAGCTGGGTCAGATGATCTTGCCCCTTTCTTCATTAAAATTGCGGCCCCTGTCATTGTGGTTCCCCTAACAGCCCTCATTAATCTCTCCTTCCATACAGCCAAAATTTCACCTGCTTGGAAAGAAGTGGTTGTGCTTCCTCTGTTTAAGGGCAGTGATCAGGCTGACCTAAATAATTACAGGCCTTTTTCCATCTTGCCTTGGTGTCCCCCAAGGCTCCATACTTGGCCCTGCACTTTTCTCAATTCATGGCAGCTGGCAATTCACTCATTCACTTATATGCTGATGATACAATTTTATACTACTGGTCCTTCCCCTGATACTGTTCGAGCTATTCTGCAAGATAGCTTCTTCCAACTACAGCAGTCATTTTCCCAACTCAAACTCACTCTCAATACCTCCAAAACATGTGGTTTTACCGTAAGGGTACTACGCCTTCTTCCACCCTTAACATTACCACATGCAAGGGGGCTATCCTTGAACAAGTCACTACATATAAATACTTGGTCATCTGGTTGGAAACTTCACTTTCTTTCTCCATCCACATATCAAAGCTGCAATCTAAGGTCAAGGCCAAACTTGGTTTCTTTTACAGAAACCGCTTCACTTTCACCACTTCTGCCAAACTCACTCTCATTCAAATGACAATTCTACCCATTTTAAATTATGGTGACACTATATACAAGGTTGCTTGCAAGACCACTCTATCAAAACTCGAGATCAGGTTTTCCACAAATTCCCCCTTCAATACACACCACTGCACCCTATATTCATCTGTCAACTGGCCCTCCCTTCACATTCGCCGTAAGATTCACTGGTTCACTTTCATTTACAAGACCCTTCTTGGCCAATCACCTCCTTACTTAGGTCACCTGCTGCAGCCAAAGTCTGTCACATACAATACCTGGTCCTCACTTCATCTTCAATTAAGTATTCCCAAAACAAACTCTGCCTCTGGCCTCGCATCTTTTCAATCTGCTGGCGCTCGCGACTGAAATGCTCTGCAAAAGATTCTCAAACTGGACAAACTAATTTCCATTTCATCCTTCAAAAGCATCATATCATCCTTGTTCACTGACATATGCAGTTGCTTTTAAGCCAACATGGACAATTCAACGACAACTGGACAAACTCGGAACTTGGACGTGTTTTTACAAGTCATTAATTTGCTCCATGAAATCCATTAAACAGGCTTTTAAACATTTCTTATGTAATATACTTTCATTAACTGGTTAAATGAGGCTGATTTATTAAATCCAGCCATTCAATTGATTTCCCCCGAAGATAGCAAACCTTGAGTTTAGATAGTACAGATAAGTACAGATTATCTGTACAGATAAGTGTAACCAGGGACACATGTAAATGTACTGGTAGCTGCACTGAAAAACTTTATTTTGATTGAGTTATTTTATCTGTGACAATAAAAAAACACCTTAATGTAATTTAAAAAAAATGTTACCACAAAAAGTTAATTTCAGTTTTTTATAAACGTGATGTTTTTGTATCACTAATTTCTTTTGTTATGAGATGAAAACCATGCCAGTTGGTGGACTATGTAATTTTTGAAAAACCTTGTTCTTCCTTTTAAAAATGAAAAGTTGAATTCAAAGGTAATCAACGCACTGTAGCTTAGCCTACTTTGACTGATATGACCAGTATGTAAGCAAACTTAAGCTAGATGTTGTGTATTATTGCCACTGTTACACTACATTTTTGCATTCACCATCATCTCTCAATTACTATTTGGCCAATGTTACATTGTTGTTGTTACAAATTCTGAACTCATTAGCATTGTTGTTACAACAACAATGCTAACGTGTTCAGAATTTATCAATTAAAGTGGACTTGTGTTAAAAAGTATGAGTCGATGGGAGACACAGAGAGGGAAAAAGATTTAACAAGAAGCAGGACAACAGCTGTAACCAGTTAGTGAAGGAAGCAGGAGAGTACAGTAATTTAAACGAATGTGACATAATTATAACAACAACCTGGATTCGAACCTAGAACCTTCTTGCTGTGAGGCCACAGCGCTAACCATTGGGCCATCATGCTATGGTGGTTGTGGAACTTGAGCTGCTGCTCCAGGTCCACGAACAGCTGCCAGTCTCTCGAAGTGGCCAGGATGCCTGCAGATGTTTTTGCAGCTGGTCTTGCCTGCTCTCCAGCTCTGATGAAGGTGATGGCTTGCTTGGAGGGGCGGGAGCATTTGGCCCACTCGACTCCTGCAGCAATGGCTTCAGCTATGGCCTTCAGCACCTGGTCATATACTGCCTCGCATCTCGCATTGCCCGACCTTTCTGCACAGCGCTGCGCAGGAAGCTCCAAGAAAGTTATGTTCTGCCTCTGTTTAGAAGTGGTGAATTAACAGCTCAACAGCATCTTGGTGTCTGGTTTTCATTTGATATTTAGTGTCGGCAAAGTGGCTTTTTATTGAGTTTCCTCTTAGCGAAATGCGCTAAGTGAATTTAAGTTGGGTTTTATTGTGAAGGGTAGGTCTAGACATGAAAAAGCCAGGTTAAACCTGGTTTAGGTTAAACCTTTTTTTCTCAACCTTTTTCAACACAACAGTTGTGATTTTCCTGTCAACTATACGCTCGTGCTCCAGGAAAGCGAATAAAAGTTTGCTTGGTATATCCAGCAATCATACATTGGAAGCAGCAAAAAGTGTAGGCTAGTCTACCACAGTCAAAGCCGGTAACTCCCCTCGCTGCTGTACAGAGCCACGTGCTTGCTGTGACCATGTGCTGTAGGCCAAATGTATTAAGAGAATGGCTGTGACTGCAGTTTTTTTTTTTTTTTTTTTTTTTACGTAAATTTTTTCCTCAACTTGTACGTTTAGTTTTATTCACAGTTTTTAATATCCAATGCTGTCAAAACTGCTCCAAATGCTCCAAAATCCAAACCCCAAATTCATTGGGTAGGCTACCCAGGTAACAAAGTGTGAAGTAGATTGGATGAATGCTTCATGAGATATTTCAAAGACAGACCACACGCACGCGCGCTATAACACACACACACACACACACACACACACACACACACACACACACACACACACACACACACACACACACACACACACACACAGAGGCTTTCCAATATATTAGTTAGATATAGCCTACTAGCCTAGAAATCTAGACGCACCCTAGCGGCAGCAAATGTAATTTGCCATTAGCCATCTTGATGTGGGTCTGGCTTGTCAGATATCATACTGTGATATAACTTATTCATGTTCTTGAACTCATCCTGTAAAATGGCGACCTCTAGCGAGGGTTACCCATATATGTCAATGGCGTTACCCTGATAATACATCCATCGGGTTATACCCAAAAGCCCTATATTCAAAAATTGTATAGCCTAAGAAGAGTAGAATTGACATTACATATAATATAATATTAGATAAGATAAAACGTAACTTGGTGCAGTCTGTCAGTTATGGTTAGTACACTTCTGACGTAGCGTTCCAACTCTTTCTCCGACCAATAACAGACCCCTCACGTCAATACACTTCCGGTTTGCTCTCCAACTTGCCTTTCCATCGGAGCAGATATCAGAGGAGTGAACACCACGTAGACCATAAGCTAAAAAAAAACATAAAGGTACCAAAAGATGAGTTTTATAGGCTAATTAGCTGTCGGGATATTTGTAATGACTGCAAAATTCAGACAGTAGTATCTGTTGAGTCAGATATTTTGGCTAACCGGTAGCTAGGGGTGGTTTCAGTTAGCCACTAGCTAACGTTAGCATGCTGTGTTTGAATGAGCATATGACTGGAGCTGCATGAACACGTTTTCAGTGGAGCTAGTTCAACAGCATAGAGCTACTTGGTTTTAAATGCCCAGACCTAACGTGTAGCAGGACTGAGGTGTTTGTACAAATAAGTCTGGCTTTGGTGAAATAGTTTGACATGGATTCATGGTGTAACCAACTTGTTGTAACTCTCGCAGATGCCTCCCAAAAAGACAGAAGCTCCTAAACAGCCTACATTAATTGGACGATTTGGAACCTCTCTGAAAATTGGAATTGTTGGATTACCTAATGTTGGGTATGTACATGTCATAAGTAATGTGGATGTTAAGGCATGTTAATGTGAACAAATGAACAAATGTTGAATTCATAATTTAGGGTTATCTATTGACACTTTCCTGACTCTGTCATCTACAGGAAATCCACCTTTTTTAATGTGCTGACCAAAAGCCAAGCTTCTGCAGAGAACTTCCCTTTCTGCACAATTGACCCAAATGAGAGCAGGGTACCTGTTCCTGATGAGCGATTTGATTTCCTCTGCCAATATCACAAACCTGCCAGGTGTGTGTAATGTCCTCATGACAGCTGGTTGTAATTTCTTAAGCATCCATGGATTTTTGTCTCATCAACAATCCCTTCATGTCTGGCTGTTTTGTCTCTTTAGTAAGGTTCCAGCTTTTCTAAACATCGTGGATATTGCTGGTCTGGTGAAGGGAGCTCACTCAGGACAGGGACTTGGAAACGCCTTTCTCTCCCACATCAGTGCCTGTGACGGCATCTTCCACATGACTCGTAAGTTGTCATTGCTACTGCGTTCAGCTGCTGTGTAGTAACAACTGAGTAGAGTGGACAGGTGTTAGGAAGGCAAGTTAAGATCCATTACGACACTTCTTAAAGGGGAACAACGCTCATTTACAGAGTTCACTCATGTTATGCCTGTGGCCCAGGTAAGATGATATGACCAGTACCTGTGAATATACTCTCTTTTATAGTGGGGTATCTAGAATAGAAAATACTGTTTGGTTCCTTTTTTTTTGCATGCAAACGGCAATCATTTGTCTTTTTTGCACGTGCAAAAACTACTACTAATATAAAAAGGGTGTATTAAATCACTTCACATCACATCCAGACATGACACATTAAAACACATTGACATAAAAACACAATACACAATAGAAGCTACGTTAAAGGAGCACCAGGTGAGGACTGATTGAAGGTTTAATACATAGTTATAAAGTGCTGTAAGCTGAGGTAGCAAACTGGCTTCAGAAAGTGGCTGTCCTTACATATTAAGATATGTTATGGCAACAGGGACAAACGATTTTCTATAGATATTTTCTTTGCACGGGGGACTCTGTACCTTTGCCCTGAGAGCAGTAGCTGAAAGGGGTGATTTAAAGGATGGCTGGGGTCATCTAAAATTCCATGGTGATAGACAGTGGGGTTTGTTTGCAGCCTGTACTTGTACTGCCCAGTTTAACTACTCTGGAAAGCTTTGTCTTGCTTTTGACACTTAGGTGATCGAACCAGGACACAATATTAAAAGTGAGTATACTTTCAATTAGGGATTGGTATACTCTGTTTTAAGTGCATTGGTTGACCTCAACATTCCTAAGTTTGTGCAGCAGGAAGGAGTCTTTGCTGTACATTTTGTAACTGCATTCCATCCTTAATATTTTATGGTATCAAACTATCAAGTATCGAAAGCTGGCATTGAATGTCTCGTCACACTTGTAATTTGGCTTACTCATTGTCAGATCTGATAGTTCCTGATTTTAAATACAATTTAGACAATTTTATTTAAGCAATGGTCTTATCTGGCAGCTTTTATTTAGACATTAGGTTTAGAATTTAGGTTTGACCTGGGTGCACAGCCTAATCTAAAACTCTTTTCTTTTGTGTTTTTTTTTGTGGCCTTTTGAAGTGTGCATGATTTTACATCCCGGTAATATCAGTTATCAAGTCTATAGCTTTAGGAAAGACACACATGGTCATAAATAATGACTGAACTGCTCAGGGTTTAGGATTGACATGGTTGAATTTGTTTTGATTTAATGAAAGGCCCTTGGATTTCAAAGTGTAGGAATATTTTTAACTGGCTGACTTGATCTGTAAACACTTGTGTCTTTTAGGTGCATTTGATGATGAGGATATTATCCACGTTGAGGGTAACGTTGACCCAGTGAGGGACATTGAGATCATCCACGAGGAGCTGCGACTAAAGGATGAGGAAATGATTGCTCCAATCCTTGACAAACTGGAGAAAACTGCCGTCAGAGGAGGTGACAAAAAACTCAAACCTGAATATGTAAGTAAAGTGTGTTTGTGCCATTCATCTGTTGTCCTGTTTCACATTTTTAACGTTCTGCATGACTATTGGGGGATATAGGAGATGATGATCTGTAATCAGTCTGCAGACATCATGTAACCTGCTGCTTCTTGCTTCAGGATATCATGTTAAAGGTGAAACATTGGATAGAGGAGGAGAAGAAACATGTCAGATTTTACCATGACTGGAACGACAAAGAGGTAATGTGTGCGCATGAATAAGTTTGTGTGTTAGGCTTGTGTGTCTAAGTGTTTGGTGTAATATTCCTAAAGTGTAGTGGGTAAATAGTTTTTTTTTTTTTTTCATATCAAAAAGTCTTCATTGCATCCTTGCTTGTTTGATATACCAACTTTTCCAACTTAAACTTTGATTTTTATCACTTTTTATTTATTTTTTTCTTCTTGACAAATTTCTGCCATTGTCCCCTTTTTTCTGGTGTGCAAATAAATAAATAAAAAAACCGTAGTTGACTTGATGAACTGAGTTTTTGAGAACCAACTGTTTTATGATGATTTTAAATTCTCTCCACAGATTGAGGTGTTAAACAAATACCTGTTTCTGACATCCAAGCCCATGATCTACCTGGTCAATCTCTCAGAGAAGGATTACATCAGAAAAAAGAACAAGTGGTAAGTTTGCTTTCACATACCCAGTGTGCATGAGTGCATGTCCCCTACATTGTTTAAGTGTGCAGCTATTGTTGAAGATTCAACATAACTCACCCTGCTTCCTGTTTTTCTCAGGTTGGCGAAAATCAAGGAGTGGGTAGACGCTCATGACCCCGGTGCTCTGGTCATTCCCGTGAGTGGAGCTCTTGAGTCTAAACTGCAGGACATGGAGGAGGAGGAGAAGAAAAAGTACTGCGAGGAAATGAAGACACAGAGGTGAGACATGAACTCACAGTGTACCAAGAATATTGTCAATCAGGTTGAGAAATTAGAGAGGCACCGGTAGACCGGCCGTTGACCGGAATTGGCCGGTTTTCACATGCTCGGCCATGACCGGCGACCGGCAGGTCAGTCTGACATATGCCGATTTCATGCTGGTCAATGCTACAATTAACTGACAACGTAAGTTATACAAGTTACAGTTCTCAAGGACGCACACGGACGCGACGCGTCTCTTTTTCCCATTCTCTCAACTTTTCCGCCGTGTGTTGCGCATACCTGCTCGCGGTGTGAAGCGCATGTCCGCGCTATTCTCGCGCATTTAGGGAACCTCATGAATTAACCTGCAACATGTCAGCTGTTTGGAAATTCTTCAGCGTGTGTGCAGAAGATAACAAGTTTGCAATATGCAACACATGCAAGGAAAAAGTAGGGTGTGGAGGGATGACACCAAAAAACAAAATCACATTTTTTTAGTTAGATATTGGATGTGAAAAGAAGGAAATGGTTCTAACATTGCACTTTAGATGTGTGTGAATTTCCCACACCAGGAGTAATTTTTTGAGCTAACGCACAGTCTATGAGCTAACGTTAGCAATCAAACCACCATAGCTAAAACATTTTTGAAATGACTGATGCTGCTGGCTACAAGTTAGCAATCAAACAAAACAAAGGCTGTCACTTGAATGGCGTTTTGAGCTAACGTTAGCAATCTAACAATCATAGATAGCTAAAACGTTGTTGAAATGATTACCATCTTCTGTTATTGTATGTAAAGAGAAACGTTTATTTTATGGATTTCGAAAATTTCAGTAAGACACGTTATGCAGTAAACCGTTTAAATCTGAGCATGCGTGACTCACATCTGCACTCGACTCGCATCGGGCAGTGACAACGGTTTATCTACCACTAAGGGCTGCAACTAATGATGAATTTTGTCAAAGTATCTGCAGTGCAAAAGGCCTTGAGTCAACTGACATTGAATAAATAAATAAGTCTCGCACCATTGAGTAATTCAATTTAAAGATACAATAACAGAGTAGTGAACTCTCCTTTTTTAAACCTACATTGTGTAATTTTTTGAGTTGATTCTTAGCAAAAACTCCTTTGTTCTTTCACAAATATGTACTCATTCATGTGTAATTACTTCCACCAACTAATCAAAGTATTCTCGTAAGCGTAGAATCTGCCATTTAGAATCAGTCACAATACATACGAGCGAGTCGCTGGAATGACGGCAGCTATGTAGCACCTCCATCTTTAAAATACATTAGCCAAAGAGGGACATACCTCTGCATTTCACCCTCTTACACCTATTGGCGCCGTGACGAATGCAAAGGGGAGATTACTCGCCAGGGAAGAAAAGAATTAAAACGACAACACGACAGGCAAAGCAACAAGACCAAAGTTAATATTGGAGTGGCTAGAACAGCTGCGTGTAAACGATGGGAGAGAGCTAATTTTGGGTTCGGCCACCGTAGGCGGAAGGGCTAGAAAGTAATATTCAGTTGGTTGTCATATACAATTTTACCACTAGATGGAAGAAATTCTTACACAATGTAGCTTTAAAGATGCATGTTTGCTTGAACTGCTCCATCATGGCTTCTCTGTGTGTTTCTAGTGTTATGACCAAAATAATCAAGACCGGCTATGCAGCACTACAGCTGGAATACTTCTTCACAGCCGGACCAGATGAGGTGCGGGCGTGGACCATCAGGGTAAGTGCTGTGATGTGAATAACCTTTCTTTAAAGTTTGTTATTACCTTATGTCCTCAAAATGAAGTGTTTATTTCAAAATCCTCTTTATTGCTTTTTGAAAGTGTCATTTACAATTGATTTCTTTGAAGCACAAATATTCTGATAAATGTTGATAATTTTGTCAAAACAAAGTACATGTGGGTGCCTGGGTAGTGAAGGATTTTATGCTAAAAATGTGACCGATGACTGGTCTGGCTCTAAACGGCCTGACTCTAATTCTGACTCCAATTCTATGGTCACTACACCCTGAAAAGTGTTCGTTTTACTGGAAGATCAGAGAAATAAAACTCAGGATTCGTTCAGTTAAAATTATAACAAGCTTTAGTGAATGATACTGCAGAATACAAGAGCGTATGCAAAACAGAGGACCTGGCCAAAAAGAGGTTTCCCCAGCATGAGATGCTGGCTAAGTTAGGATACTGTTTGTTTATCCCTTTCTGCCCCATCCTTGGTGATGCTGTCATCAGTTTGGATACCGTCCAGATCTTCTGGCTCCAGCCGGCTCCTAACGATATGTAACACACTGCATGACAATGTTACCTCGGCTTCTCCCATTCTCAGGTCTAAAGAGACAAGTTGCTATTGTTGGATTTGAATACCTGGGTGTTCTTAATCTTCTGCAGACTTAAGGAGTTGCATGTCACAAATCTCGCGCTTGCAAAACACTGCTCCGTTGTTGCCTCCGTCCCCGCCAATCAGAGAAGACCTTTTCTCAGGCAATATCTCACACTCCCTTTATAATGTCTTATCACTTTAAAACCAGATGGCCTCTCATAACCCAGAGAAGTGGAGACAACAAGGTCAGCTTCATGAACTCTAAAAACCTCTTGCTTCACTCTCACAAAATATATTCTAACAGTAGCTCACCTGGTTGAACGCGCGCCCATATAAAGAGGCTTAAGGTTGTTTTATAGTTCTGCGCAGGCTCCACGCCTCCAACACAACTATAAAAAGGCCGTAAGTCCTCGATGCAGCGGCCGTGGGTTCAACTCCGACCTGTGGCCCTTTGCTGCATGTTATTCCCCCTCTCTCTCCCCTTTCTAAGTATAAGCTGTCCTGTTAGAAATAAAGGCCTAAAATACCCAAAAAATAATCTTTAAAGTGCTCATATTATGCTCATTTTCAGGTTCATAATTGTATTTAGAGGTTGTACCAGAATAGGTTTATGTGGTTTAAATTTCAGAAAACACCATATATTTGTTGTACTACACATTGCTGCAGCTCCTCTTTTCACCCTGTGTGTTGAGCTCTCTGTTTTAGTTACAGAGTGAGGCATCTCACTTATGTTCCATCTTTGTTGTGAGTCGCACATGAGCATACCTAGGTCAGCACTGCTAGCTAGTCAGAGTAGCAGAGTATGAGAGCGTGCCATGCTAGCAGCTAGGTGAGCATTATAACGTGTTTTACAAAGTGACGCACGTTTGTCACAGAAGTAAAGGCTGGACCACAGTAGAGCTGTTTGGAGCAGTTTGTGAACAGTCTTTTCTGTTGGAGATGCTAAGTCCCTTTGGGGTGGACTTTGGGCTTTTTCACTTTGTAAACCTATAACGTGCACAAAAAATATTTATAACACGATAAAGGAAAGCCAAAAAGCACAATATGAGCACTTTAAAAAATATATATTTATATGTGATATTATATATAGATAGAACTTTTCTCAAATATTAAGTGCTCTTGTTGTCAAATGGGAATATTACATATTATGATTAGTGGTTAGGCAAATAATTCTGTCATTGTATCATGTTTTCTCTCTTCTTTGTTGCAATGATTTGAGTATGTTACTACACATTAATGGCCTGAAGTGTGACACTGAGTGATTAATACATCTGAGAAATGCGCCCCAAATTTGCATATATATGTGTGTGTGTATGTATGTATATGTGTGTGTGTGTGTATGTATATATATATGTGTATGTATGTATGTATATGTGTATGTATGTATATGTGTGTGTGTGTGTGTGTGTGTGTATATATACATATATATACATATATATATATATATATATATATATATATATATATATATATATATATATATATATATATATATATATATATATATATATATATATATAAAGAGGAGTTATGCTAGAATCCTTATCCTAAACTGTGATCAAATTCTTCAAGGTTGCAGTGTGTTAATATATGTTCCCTTATGTCTTTGTAAGGTTCTGTTGTGATTTGCTCCAACAGAACGGTACCAAGGCTCCTCAAGCTGCAGGAAAGATCCACACTGACTTTGAGAAAGGCTTCATCATGGCCGAGGTGATGAAGTACAATGACTTCAAAGAGGAGGGCAGTGAAAATGCAGCCAAGGTGTGTGTTTTATAGAGCCTAATAATAAGCTTGAACTAGCGCACTGTTGAATTTCTGCCAATAACAGCGTTCACTGTCTTATAAACGTCCTTGGAATACAATTTAAATGTGTCTTCTCTCACAGGCTGCTGGAAAATACAGACAACAGGGCAG
Source organism: Perca fluviatilis (assembly GCF_010015445.1). NCBI lineage: Eukaryota > Metazoa > Chordata > Actinopteri > Perciformes > Percidae > Perca > Perca fluviatilis. The sequence goes on along the minus strand of NC_053131.1, from coordinate 14,864,747 downwards.
GAACTACGTGGTGGAGGATGGGGACATCATCTTTTTCAAATTCAACACACCCAATGCACCCAAAAAGAAACCATAAGACCACACGATAGGCAGAGGGAGAACTCAGAATATTGTTTAGTTAGGCCTCAAAAAGCTACACTGTCTGCTGGTTTTCATACTTCTCTTTGAATTCAGAGGACCAGCGCATGGCTTGGTTGGCCAGAGGTATTTACTCAACCGACCTCCCAGGTCTATTGAAATGATTAACGTTTCTATAAGAGAATAACACACATTCCTACCTGTAATATTTGGAGCAAATTTTCAAATGGCACTAACTGTACCAGTCATACATTTTTGAAAACCCTAAATTCCAGCTTTAATGGTCGAAGAACGGGTATAATTGGACTGAGAAATATATAATTTTTGATTTTACTAGAAATAGGCGTATAAACGGTAACAGAACACAAACTGCACATTGTTTTCTAATTGATGCTGGCACTGTCCATGCGTTTTTAATATGCATCAGATGATCAGAGCTTGTCCTCTTTTCTAGATGTTTTTCGATCATTTAAGCCACAATGCTCAAAGAGACTTTTTGTTGAAATTTATCTTTAAGACTATCTTTCATTCCTCTGAGGTATAACAGCTCTCCTTTCTGTCATTAGTTGACAATTACCTGAATGAGGACTGCTGATTAATTGGCGAGCTTTCACATCATAATGACACTTTTAATTAATGCTTTATTACAGACACCTGTGTGCTCAATCCGTAAATCAACTCTTATGTCATAAAATAAATTTCAACCGTTCCATCATGAGTGATAGTGCATGTGTTGTTTGCCACAGGTGCCTAATCAGCATTAATAAGGTAAAGGCCATCTTTAATGAGTTTTAGGTATTTTCTCAGTTCCTTTATACCTTTTCCCAGAAATAAACTTATGTTTTATCCTATTGACAAAGTCGTAATACCTTTGCCAATTGTGCTGAAATTATACCGTGTTTATAAATGTTTGACTGGTGCTGTGTTTAATATTAAGAGAAAATGAAAGCCATCACCCAGTGTTGTACTTTAGGCCAGTACTGTGCTGTATTCTGAGGGGGAAGAATATTATTTTAGAAAGAGCAAAGCAGGCATCCCTGAAAGTGCAGATTAAGACACCTGAATAGAGAATGTTGTTATAAACACTGCTTTTATTGACTTTGGTTTGGGCTGGTTAAAAAAAAAAGGACTACATTTACTTTATGAACTCCACCCTGTGTTACGAGACGATGCTTTATTGTAAATCAGCTACAAGAGCGCTGTGGATCACCTGGATTGTGCAGCTTCATGATGCCTCTTGTTTCACCTCACTGAATCCATAGTGTGAATCTTTATTTTCAAGAGCACCCAACAATCCCATCATTAAAGATTCTGTGGAAGATGGGAAATCCCATGAACCTTAGGGAAGCAGGATTTAATAAATGTCATCCTCATCAATATGCATGTGTCATTAAAAGGAGACAAACCTGTCATTACTTTGTGTATTTCTAATTGTTCCTGATGTTAGAGACTAAATTCACAAAATGGAATGAATGGACTATGCTGCTGAAATAATCATAGGTTTTTACAATGTTAAATTACAATCAGTTAATACATTGATATCTTAAAACAAGCTATTGTATTATTTAATTCAATGTATAGCTAGTTTTAATTTGCATTTAGTTTGATTATGATTAACCACTGTAAAAGGCATTACTGCAGTGACACACTCCTGCTCCATACAGGTAGGGCATGTGAATGTTATTAATTACCTAAAAACATTTACTTAAAACTTTTCAGCTGGCAAAAGAGCTTTTATTGTGGACCAAACCAGTAACGTTTTCACCTGCTTTATCTTTAAAACGTTTTGAAATGTTATTACATTTTACCCGAGCAAACTTAACTCTGTTATTAAAAATGTGTGATAATAGTCACGAGAACAACAGAGTGGACGTTAAAGACCGTAAATGTTAATTTGTAAAGGTTAACATATGTAGTTTGTTAATTGTGTGACAATTTAATCACGAAATAAACTATTGTTACCATATTGTTACAGTCACTATAAGGCTGTACTAACTTTTGAAAACTGCTTTGTTGTAGTAATGGAGGCCATCCGATGATTTACACTACAACTTTAAAAACTGACTCGTTGCACGTCTATTGCATTGCAGTGTTATGGCGAAAAGAAAATGCACTGCATTAAAACAATGGACAATATTTAAAATATCTAACATGATTTTACATCAAAATTGTAAAATAAAGTGTGTGATTTCGACACAACTGACGCTTTTTAACAAGTATCTTTGTTGGGAATCAACTACATTCCATCTCGTCTCCTTCAACAGCAAACAGGAAACACACGTCCTACAAAAACATTAATGACATTCCGTTTAGCCAATGGCATCCGCCAAAACTCTCGCTTAGCCAATCGCCTTAGAGAAGAAAGGCGGGACGTCCTGTAATGTGATGCAAATTCGACTTTCAAGCTTGTTAGTCCCACCTTTTTGTGTTTCCCGCACCGTCAATCAAAATAGAAAAAAATCGACCCGAATTCACCGATCAACACTAGCCCGCCTTTGATAAAATAATCATGTTTGGAGTTTAGTTTATGAGATAATCCTCTCGGTTACTACCATTTACGCTATGACTGGTACCTAAACATTTAGCGCATCGAAGCGTGCAACTAATCGGTGAGTTTGTGCAACCTACAGCGAAGCAAGCTGCGTCTTTTTATCTTTTGCTATACTGCTAACTAGCTAGATATGGTTAGCTAACTGAGCTAGCTGGCTAGCCACGGAGTTGACAAAGTAAACATTAAATCTGGGTCGGCATCGCCACAGAATCTGCGCTGCAAAGTTGAATTTCGCAGCCAGCTCCTTTTGGACTGGAGAGTGGGGATGCTTTGCGGGCTTTTCTGGCAGGCAGGAGTTGAAGATTACAGAGTTTTGCTGAGTTTCCCCCTCTCTCCCTGCTAGCGCCACAGCAGAGCAACCTCTGAAACAAGGAGAAATGGCGTCCGCGGACGTGGACAGCAGTCAAAGCGAGTTTCTGCAACCCGGCGGCGCAGCGGAAACACAGGTATCCGACATTTTCTAGCTCGTTTTTCTCGCTCGCTTTCGATTGCTGGTTGTGTTTTTGAGAGCATGAAGTTCACACGTTTTAAAATTTTGATGGCATGGGGTGAAAGCCGTACACTTCCTGTGTTCCCCTCAATAACGGCCACCCACTTTACCCCTGTAAAACCCGCCCATAGTGGGTAGGACACTGAAGTCAGTCACTTGGGTCGGCTCGCTGGAAGATAGCCGGTGTACCTTGGGCTGGGAGGATGCTGGAGTGTGATAATATTGCAGGAATAGCGTCCATAATCAAAACAGTAGCGTTCAATTGTGTTGTAATAGCCACCCATCCCCCACGCCTGCTCTCGACCATTTCTGAGCCTGTTCTCTTCACTCTGTGTGTTGGTGGTTGCTTCTAGGTTGTGGCTGTTGCATCGTTTGCATCAGCACAAATCCTACATGTTCTCCTACTCCCTACGATTTACTCTCTGATCTAGCAGCATGATCTCTGAATCCATATCTGATTTCCACACAATAGCCAGACTGGTTCCCTTTTCCTGTGATCTAATCTAACGCTGAGACAAATCTTGTTGAAGTGTGATGTGTCCTTGTTAATGTGAGTGTTAATTTTACTCCCAGACAACAGACATGTCAGCCATTCAGCTGACTGGTTCAGACCGATGGGAGGTGTTAACTCCTGTCTCAACTGGGAAGGAAGACCAGGGAATCGTTCACATTCCAAATTCGGGGATTGTTACGTCCAACGGGCAGTACATGCTTCCTATTGGGAGTCTCCCCAGCCAGCCCATTTATGTTACAGCATCTGGGAATGAGGCTGCAGCCAATGGAGTGTCAGGCATTCACTATCAGGTAAACCAAAACAGATAGACGTTTAAGATACAGCAGGGGTTCTGTTCAGGCAATAACTTGCTCAAACCTATTGTTACTTCTTCCAGGTCATCCCCCAAATACAAAATGCAGATGGGACACTTGCAGGTTTCACCCAGGGATTGGATGATGGCACGGGGCAGATCCATCTCCTCCAAGATGGCGGCCAGGGCAGCATTGGAATCAGCTGTGCCACAACAGCGACCACAGACCTCCTGACGCAGACGGGGCATGTACAGTCAATCCAAGGCCTCCCGCTGGCTGGGGGGTCAGCATACACTAATACAGTAGGGCTGCCCGGCAACATAACATTCGTCCCTATAAACAGTGTGGATCTGGAGTCTCTAGGGCTGACTGGAGCACATACAGTCCCCATTGCAACAGGGGTAACACCCGAAGGTCAGCTGATCATGGGCGGCCAGACGCTGGACAATCAGGGTCAGGACACTGGCGTCAAGCAGCCGCTGGTGACAGTGAGCAGCGCCAACCAAGAACTCTACGTGCCAACCACCACTTCCTCCTCCAACCCCTCCCATCTTCCGGAGACCATCGATGGCACCGGGGTTCTGACCCAAGCAACCGCCGTGTCTGCAGGCGTGTCCGACCCCTCCTCAGAGAACTTCAACTCCCAAAACCACCTGCAGCAAATCCAGGTCAGAGTGTGTGTCTTTAACACCATGTCGTGTGTATGTGTGTCAGGCCTGGATGCTTTAAGGCAGTGGTTGGGATGATCACTAGATGTGATGGATCACAAGAATTTAAGAGATAAGAAGGAAAATACTTATTTCATATTTAGTTACTAGTTTCAAATAAATCACACTTAACATTTAAGAATGTTGGCTTCTTTAGTTCAATGAAAAAAGGGTTTTTGTTGAAAAAACGCGATTGTATTCCTCAAAGTAAGGTATCATTAAAAATCTGACTGTTCTGGCATTGGTATCAAAAGTCAGTGATTGCATCGGCACTAGTATCTAGAAATTTCAATCGACTCCAGCCAGGGGTATTACGTAGACACTGATTTGATTTTAGGGGTCACAAGCCAAAAAGGTTGGGGCTACTGCTTTAAGGCCACAATGGAGCTTACCTTGTATTTAACCCATGGGAATTATACCTACGGCTTGTTGAAGTGTTCAGCTTGTCTGATATGTATCCCACATTTCCCAGAATTGATTTGGCTGATCCACTTAGATCTGCCTCAAATTAGGGATGTTTTTTTCTTCTTCTTTTTTCACAACAACAATTGTGCAGAATTTATTTATATGATCAGATGCTGTTGTGCAATCAATTCTCAAGTGTTTGGAGCTCCTAACCCCTATTTTCCACTGGGCCGCTGCATTCCGGATGTGCCGCGGCCCCCGAAAGCAGTTGCAGCCATTCAAGTCAATGCTTGATATTCCACCAGCCCCACTATGGCGCGTCCCAGAAGCGTGCGTGAAGAAGAAGTGAACTCTGCTAAAGATACGCGCCGGGTCTATTTTCACCCAATCGTTCAGACAGCCAGCCAGGAAGTGAATCAATATAGTATATGTCTCCTCTACAACACCACAGATGACGAAAGATTCATCTTAATAATAAAAATCTTCATAATAGACATCACAGATTTTTTTTTATTTTAAAGACAACGCCAGTAAAGAGAAGGCATGGAGTTTAACTATAGGAGTGCCTGGAGTGGAAGGCAGATACTAGCTTAATTATCACGTGACTGTTCTGTAAAGAATAAAGTAGAGGCTATATAATCTGCGAGTCGGGCTGGCAAGACGCTCCACTTCTGATACGTTCCCGGTGTGGTATGGCGCCTGGCGGTGCACGGAACAAAACCGGAACGCAGCAAAGACGTGCCCAGTGGAAAATCGGGGTATGGGTCAACAACCACAAAAATATTCTTAGCGTGTGGGGAAATGCTAACTATCCACTGTACTGTACGAACCAGGACCTCCTTTATAGACACATGACGTGAATGCTGCTTTCTCAACCTTTTTATTATTATTAATTTATTTTACTTAATCAGCAGGTCTCATCCTCTAATGCCACCACTATATCGCAGCCCATCCTGCATCTGTCTGGAGACAGCCAGGCTCAGGGTCAGGACCTAAATGCAGGAGGTCAGACTCTACAGAGTGTGCAACTGGTCAACCCAGGGACCTTCCTCATCCAGGCCCAAACTGTCACCGCTACTGGGCAGATCCAGTGGCAGACCTTCCAGGTACCTACAAGGAGTTACTTAACGTTCTAAAGCATTAAAGTTTCCCATGGGCATTATTTATGTAGCATGTTGTGTTTTCGTGAAGGATGTCCGATTACTAACATGTATCCCACCTCTCTCTGTAGGTCCAGGGTGTCCAGTCACTCCAGGGGCTCCAGTTGCCCCAGGGGCAGGGGCAGGCCCAGCAGCTGACCTTAGCCCCGGTCCATACTCTCCCTCTGGGCCAGACAGGCCAGGTCAGCCTGCCCAACCTCCAGACAGTCACAGTGAACTCTGTAGCACAAGGTGGAGTTCAGTACACACAGGGAGAGGACCAAAACAGTCCAATTGGTATGGGACATCTGCACATGCTGTACACTAGGGCTGTCAAAACTGGCCAAAAATGATGGTCGAATATTTGTTTTAAAAAAGCACAGAGGTTCGGATATAATTCGAAAATCTTTTGCTCAATATGATCATAAGAGGGCAAACCAATACAATGGGAGACATAACTACATGTGTAATGTTAGTCCTCTCTCCCTCTCTCTCTGGAGCGTGCAGGAGACAGGACAGACGCGGATTACACCGCCGTCATGGAGCCGCTTGTAATTTGGTCATAAACTACAGTCTCTTGCTGTTTATGATTTTTTTCGATGACATTTTCTCGTTGTCTCTGCTATTAAAGATTTTAGGTTAGCGTCTTTGTGCCATCTTTTTTCCTCCGCCCTTGTTGTTTGTTTACTTCCGGTAGCGAGGCACGTAGCCGAGGTAGTGCCGTTTTTTTTTCTTTCTTTTTTTAAGAATATTTGTTGACAGCCCTACTGTACACCCTCACACATAATTCTTCATTTTAATAAGCAAATCTTAAATTTCTCGTGTTAAATCACTTAAAAAGACCCTAAATCTGCATCTTCCTCCCTGGTTCAGGTATCCAGATCAAGGAGGAGCCGGACTCTGAGGAGTGGCAGCTTAGCGGAAACTCCACGCTCAACCCCAGCGATCTGAACAACCTGCGTGTCACGATGGGAGATGAGGAAATGGAGATGGCGGGCGGGGAGGGCAAGAGGCTCCGCAGAGTAGCCTGCACCTGCCCCAACTGCAAAGAGTCTGGAGGAAGGTGGGCCTGTCGAAAAATGCACACATTACAAATACACATATACTAGGAAGTGTAGGTGTTCAGCTCACCTTTGTTCATTACAAATAACTCAGAAAAACAAAATAATGCTCAAAAGCTTTATTGAACGTCATAATAACAGCAGTAAGAACTAGATTACAACTATGTAACGCATGTTTGTTCAGCATCAGCCAATTTGAAAACAACCATAAATCCATTTTAGAGACACCTTTCAGTGCCCCCCCCCCCCACACACACACACACACTTGTTGTTAATTGAAGTGGCTGGCTACAAAACACTTGACATTTCTTCTCTTTTATCTCTATTATTCTCATTTGTTTATGTCCCATTAACAATTCAGATTTCCAGGGACATATTTGCATACAAAAAGATTAACACAAAATGCAAATGTTTTGGCTAATCCTTTGTGAGCACAGTGATGTAAGACTATTATTGTTTTATCACTTAGCAATTCTTGCACTTTTGTGTCTTTTATTAAGCTTTCTGTGTCATAAAATTGCCTATTTTCAGCCTTTGCATTCATTTTTTTTTTTTTTTACTCATTTTTCATTGTTCTGGCATTTCACAGAGGTTCAGGCATGGGGAAGAAGAAGCAACATATCTGCCACATTGCCGGCTGCGGGAAGGTTTACGGGAAGACGTCTCATCTTCGAGCTCATTTGCGCTGGCACAGTGGAGAGAGACCCTTCGTCTGCAACTGGATGTTCTGCGGGAAGAGGTTCACCAGGAGCGACGAGTTGCAGAGACACAGGAGGACACACACAGGTGAGGCGATGCTCAAATAAGTCTTGTCACTTTTGAAATCCCCTCTAAACACCGGTATACTGCGTTCATGTTGGAGGAGTGCAAAAGCAAACTGTCCATGACATAGCTGTTGTTAGATTTTACAGTTAACAAATAACCGATACCAAAATATGTTCATGTTTGTCTGCAGCTGTCCCCGCCGTTGTTTTTAATTACACAATGTTCAGGGATTAGAGGTGTCAAGCGTCATCTGGGAAATGAGAAAATGAAAACTTGCAGCAGCTCCGAAGCTAAATGCTAAGACATTTTGAATGATTTACAGCTAAGCCTGGTTGTTTTATGAAGGCAATAACTATCAGGGATCTCTTTTCTTATAAGACTTAAACATGTTAACATGATAGTGTTCTCTGTCATGGATTAACAGGCCTATTGATCAGCATCCCCAAACAGTCAAAACAAAATAAGAGTGGTGCTATTGCTAAAGTGCTAATGTTAATATAATCTGTTTTTCAGTTAGTCTTTCATAATTCTCTGTCAGGACTTTGAGTGTAGTGACACATTCTGGTGGCATCTTCAGAGGTTAATGAGGACTGGTTCACCCCCCCCAAAAAAACCAAAAAACATTGTGTTTTCTCATTTACTCGTAGTGTTTCCTTACTACTGTCAACAGTTTCCATAGAGACCATTTCTTTGGCAAAGTAGTTCCAAAGAATGTTCTGTAAATTGTCTGGATTATTCAGAGTAACCAGGACACTGACACAAAGACACAGTGCTGTTGAATGTTTTTTTTTTATGTCATTTTTCAAAAATTTGAGTCCCACAACTGGAACTCCCTCCCCCTCTACTTTATTGGCTTAGGAGCAGAAATCTCAGAGACAGTTGTTGAGATGTTCTGCATCGTTAGATACCACTTGATGTATTTGAGAAAATGTTTTTGTAATTTGGGTGAACAGACTTCCACAACAGGTACAAATCAACAATAGTGTTTATTTCCGAGCAACAATAGTGTTTTTTTGGGTGTGGTTGATGACGGTTCGTACCTACAGCTATACCCTGGCAGGAATAACGCAAATAAACACAAATGATCCCAATATGTTTCCCCAGCCAACTTGTGTGCAAGAACTTTGTATTTTGGCCAACATATGAAATAATTAATTTGGCTAGCCCATTTATCAGTCAGTGTTAAAAGATGTGTGTTAAACAGTGGTTTAATCTTTACGAAGATTAATTTAGGGGATTGCTCCAGAAGATCCGCCGGATGTCCCTCATTTTCGGCCAGATGTCCCTCACATTCCACTTTCTTTGTGTTGGCGTTCAAAAATGTTATTCATTTATGAGGACTATGGTTAACTGCTCCTCAGATCTCTCCAGGGAAAATTGAGACAGCTAGCTAGACTATCTGTCCAATCTGAGTTTACTCAGTTTAGTACAGTCCAGAGTTTTTTTGTGATTGTTGTGGGCAAAAATCTTTGATTATGCGGCACGTTTTCTTAAAGAATACGATGGAATATGTGGGATATTTATGCAATTTTATGCGATGAAATTGCGGGAACTTGCAAAAACTTCAGTTTGATGAAAAAGAGAGGGGAAAAAAAGTGATTCCCCCAACACCCTGCTTTTCGATGATGTTCACGTCGTGTAATTGCATTGCTTCATAGCGTTACCATGGCAACAGGGGGAAATGGCTGCTCTTGTGTGAAGTAAACGCAACATTTTTCAACTTTCTGCTAAAATATATGTAAAATATGACTCTTTTTTTTTTTAGAACGAAAATGCGGGGATTATGAAATCATGCAAGCCCCTCATATTTTGCGCTGAAATCGGCAATTTATGCAGTGAAAGTGCGGCGTATTTGAAAAAAATGCGGCACCCGCATAAATATGCGGACTTTGGCTGATTATGCATTGCGTTTTTCTGGAGAGACTGTTTACTGCTTAGCGCCGCCCATGACGATTGTGATTGGTTTAAAGAAATCCCAATAAATCGGAGCACGTTTTCCTCCCATCCCAGAATGCTGTGTGGACTAGCCAGACCCTCCTCCGCAGCGCTGTGGAGATAGGTCTTACGGTTTTATTGGCCCTCGGCAGCCTGTCTGATGTTTCTGTTTGCTTGATCTCACAGGAGAGAAGAAGTTTGTGTGCATAGAGTGCTCCAAGAGGTTCATGAGGAGCGACCACCTGGCCAAGCACATAAAGACTCACCAGAATAAAAAAGGCGGGGTACCCTCCACGTCTCCGCCCACCGCCGAAGCAGTCATCACAGCCGACGGAACCACGCTCATCCTCCAGACCGCCAACCACGACCTCTTAGCCAATCAGGAGATCCCTTTGCAGCTGGTCACCGTGGCGTCCGGTGAGGCTATGGAATGAGGGGGTGAATGGGGCGAGGCGTTTTTATTTTTGAGAACTAGCCTATCACAGGGACCTCTTGGGCTTTCTCTTTCCTCTCTTAACTTGTTTTTTACATATGAATATATACGTAAATATATATGACAAATATATATATTTTAAGTAAGAGTTATCATGACTTTGTTTGTTTTTGCAGTCTTTTTATAGGCTGGCAAAAACAAAAAACATTAAAATGTGGTTGCTATGTACACGCATAAACACACACACACACACACACACACACACACACACACATACATACATACATACACATACACATTCACATACATACATGCATTAATACTCAAGACAGGACATGAATACACAACACGATGAAATGCCTTATTTTGTATCATACTCTTGTATAAATTGCTGGAGGTGCATGTGTTTTTTAAGCTTTGCAGATGATGTAACTGCAACAGAGATAAATGTGTTTGTGAAATGATGATGATGAGGAGGAGTTTCTGAAAAGAGAATAACGAAGTAGTGAACCTCTCTGGGATGAATGCATTTTTGTCTTGAGAATTCTGACACTGTTTGAAGCAGCGCTGCATTCACGCTGAATTGTTGCACTGCTGCAGCCATGAAGGAACACTTGTTTTTAAAGGAATAGTTTAACATTTGGGGAAACATGCTCTTTTGCTGTCTTGCAGGGAGTTAGTTGAGAAGATTGTTACCACTCTCTCCTTGGTGAGTGGTATCAATCTTCATATCTAACTCTTGGCAGGAAAGCAAATAAGCCCATTTCCCAAAATGTCAATCACTGACAGGCAACAGGGCGGCGACACTGATGTTATGCTGTGTTGCTTCAAGCAGAGCGGGAGGTTCAGCTGGTCGTCCGAGTAGGACGACAGTGCCACTGTTAACTGATCAGAAGTTGGTGTTTACCACCTCGACAGGTGTGAAATAGATGCAAGCCGCTCTGAAAAAGGGCAACTTCTTCCAGCAGCTGGTCAGTCTGAACAGAATGTCTCATCTGTCCTCATGAGCACACCGTCCGCTGTGCTCGTCCACGTCTTTATTTTTCTTTCCTTTTGCATATTTTTGTTGTAAATTCACATTGTATTTCAGTTTTCTGTGTATCTTCGCTGATCTGCGTGTTTTCTAAATCAAAGCCACATGATGGTGATCATAGAAGTGTTGAGTGGTTGCCTCTGAATTGCTGCATGGCTCTTCATTGTCATTGTCAGCTGCGTATGGCTGCAGCAGAAAATGCATGAATCTTGCCATGTGAAGAAAACCGAAACAAATGCAACAAATCAGAACCCAGGGTGTTTGTCATCGAACATTCCAGTTGGACACCGGATGATGTGGGATTAGTTTTGCAATAACTGGTCTATTGGTAATTCTGGCCAGATGTCACTCAAGTCAAAAGGAAAACAATCATGCCATTGTTTGTGGTTTTATTTTAATTAATGTAATCCCTTTCTCGGTTTGTCCTCATGTTTGTAGCATTCATTTACATGTCTATTATCTTAAGTTCACATTGTTTATAGAAGCCATTACTTAGTTAACAGAATTTGTTGTATCAAAACCTTATTTTAAGTGATTTTTTTTTTTAAAGAATGGTGTAAAAATTGAATGTTACCTTTTGTAAAACCTTTTTTCAAATGGATCACAATAAAAATCTAAAACCTTCCAGTAACAGGATGTGCGTGTCCAGGGCAGCATCGGGGTACCTTTCACATAGAAGAATGACCTACACAGAGAGGGTTAGAGAGGGTTGGCATTTTGCATTTGGAACCAAAATTGAACTGTAATATGCTGGCTACTAGACCAACAGGACACTGCTGGTTTCCAGATTTTGAATTTAATAAAAATGGGGAGGGGGGGCTTTAGCCTTTATGACCTTTCATGACTTTTAATTGCATACTGTACTATGACATGCTATGACTTTTTTTTATTTTATTTGTCTTGACTTATTTATGACCTAATATTCTGAAATTTTTATGACATACTATACTATGACTTATGGCTTTTATGACACCGTATTTTATAACTTTTTTATGACATACTATAATACTATGACTTTATGGCATACTATGACATACTATACTGTGACTTTTTTTATATTTTTCGGACCGACTATTATATATTGATGACTTTTTTTATACTGACATATATACTATGACTTGTTATGACATACTATGACTTTTAATGACATGAGAGGACAGATGTTGAGCAAATTGGCATGCTGTGAATTGCTGTGTCGATGTGATGACGAAATATGGTTTGACCATAGTGAAGGGATGCGGTTTGGCGATGAGAAGTGCTATGTGAATAGGCAGCCACCGTGTTTGTTTAAAGGACGGGGTGGTGACATATGAGGCCACAGGGGGGAGCTGGGGAGGGGGATCGAACTGGGAGCTGCCGTGGTTGGCGGTGAAGAAGAAGACTGCGGAGGGAAGTGGGGGGGGGTGTGGGGTAAATTAGCGCCCTAGGGTAAATAGTCACGCACGTGGGGCAGACTGTACAGCGTGCTGTAGGTTGACTGCTAAAAACGAGCTTCCTAGTCTGTTTGGGTGCACTCCATCAGTCTTATAAAAGCATCAACGGTTCCAAAATAAATGAAAATGGTCAATGAAACCAAGGTTGCGGGTATGACAGGTGGACTGAAGCCAGGTGTTGATGCTGAGAAGCCGGCTGAAGCTCTGAGTCGTGGTTGCTGGTATGGCGTTGGTAATGGACCACTGATAAAACCAGATTTCCCGCAACTTTTTAAAAAGGCTTAAGAGTTTATTAAAATCGCCTTTCGTCCGCTCAGATTCCCGACAAACCGTCATGTGGACTAGGACCCTGTCAATGGAGGAAGGAAGGAACTTAAGGAAGGAAGCGCAACAGCCTGGTAGTTTGTTCAGCAACGTCGGACTGTGGCTCCAGGAAAACAGTGCGTGGGTTTCGTTGAAAAAATGGATGCTCCTAATGATGCTATCGCTCACTATCGAGGTGGTGGGTGCGAAAAGGGGGCAAGGAGAGGGAGGATGAAAGGCTCGCTACTGTGACCCATCAGGAAGTGTGACCGCAGAGGGCGCTGTTGCACATCGTCTGCTCGTGCGTGCTAGACAATGGAGGGCGAAGAAGAGCATGTACGCAAACGGAGTAAACATTAAACGTCCACGGAGTAAACGTCCACGGATGCAAGCTGTATGATTATTCGCGATTTTTTATTGCTTCCTAAGGAGAAAAAGTAAACCGCTGTTTATCTGAAAGTAAATAAAATATATTAAGGTACATTTTCTCTGAAATTTATCTAAACATGTATTTCTTTGTGACTGCATGCACATGCATGCACAAGTTACATTTGTAATAAGCACATTGGCTAAGTTGTCACAATGTGTGACCCCACTGTAACTGCTTAATAGGGGAGTTAAACTTAAAAAATATTGTTTGGGGTAGTTATATCATGTCTTCACATTACTCTGGACCCATGTTTTCTTATTTGGAGTCATCACAGAGCCAGTATCTCAGAGGTCACCATATATGACAAGTATCAGTCATCAGAATGTGTGACCTCACTGTAACTGCTGAATTAAGGAGTCAAACTTCATAATATTTTCTGGTGTTGTTATATCATGTCTTCACACTAATCTGGACCCATGTTTTCTTATTTGGAGTCATCACAGAGCCAGTATCTCAGAGGTCACCATATATGACAAGTATCAGCTGTCAGAATGTGTGACCTCACTGTAACTGCTGAATTAAGGAGTCAAACGTCAAAATATTGTTTGGGGTTGTTATATCATGTCTTCACATTACTCTGGACACATGTTTTCTTATTTGGAGTCATCACATAGCCAGCATCTCAGAGGTCACCATATATGACAAGTATCAGCCGTCAGAATGTGTGACCTCACTGTAACTGCTTAATAAAGGAGTTAAACTTCAAACTATTGTTTGGGGTTGTTATATCATGTCTTCACATTACTCTGGACACATATTTTCTTTGGAGTCATCACAGAGCCAGTATCTCAGAGTTCACCATATATGACAAGTAACCTTGAGTTTCTCTCAGTCTCCTCCGTCTGACAAAGCGCGCATTCATTTCCTCATTCATTCATTCAGTCTGTAGGCGCATTTTTGTTATATTGGCATGAATAAAAAACAAAAAACATTGTTGGTTTATTAACTGCGTTAGGCAGACCACAAAACGTTTCTTTTTTCCTCAAAACATGGCATTTCCTTCTCAGGGAGTTAAACATACATCGGGAGATGATATTGAAGCCCCAACGCATTTTAATGTTACAGGTCCAATGTGACACATGTGACCGGTGGTTCCACGTGACATGTATTAAACACATGGACCATGGAAACCCCAGCAGCAAAACCTTCAGTTGTGTGGCATGTACAAGTGTGTAAAATAAATGTAGTTGTATCTTAAAATGGTTTTATGTGGGTATGGTTTGTTTGGAGGGTCTGTGTGTCGTCTACCCTGTTGGTCTGTGTGTTCCTGAAGTTTTGCCTGTTCTGGTTTTGGATTTTGCCTGTTCCTGTTTTTGTTATATAGCCTGCTGTTCCAGGACACCTTTTGTTTATTGGATTTTATCTTAATAAATCCTTGAACTTACTTGTGTGTCTGCCATCTTGCACTTGGGTCCTACATCCCCTGAAACTCCTGACAGGTAACTGGCTCTGTGATGACTCCAAATAAGAAAACATGGGTCCAGATTAGTGTGAAGACATGATATAACAACCCCAGAAAATATTATGAAGTTTGACTCCTTAATTCAGCAGTTACAGTGAGGTCACACATTCTGACGGCTGATACTTGTCATATATGGTGACCTCTGAGATACTGGCTATGTGATGACTCCAAATAAGAAAACATGGGTCCAGATTAGTGTGAAGACATGATATAACAACACCAGAAAATATTATGAAGTTTGACTCCTTAATTAAGCAGTTACAGTGAGGTCACACATTCTGATGACTGATACTTGTCATATATGGTGACCTCTGAGATACTGGTTCTGTGATGACTCCAAATAAGAAAACATGGGTCCAGAGTAATGTGAAGACATGATATAACTACCCCAAACAATATTTTTAAGTTTAACTCCTTTATTAAGCAGTTACAGTGGGGTCACACATTGTGACAACTTAGCCAATGTGCTTATTACAAATGTAACTTGTGCATGCATGTGCATGCAGTCACAAAGAAATACATGTTTAGATAAATTTCAGAGAAAATGTACCTTAATATATTTTATTTACTTTCAGATAAACAGCGGTTTACTTTTTCTCCTTAGGAAGCAATAAAAAATCGCGAATAATCATACAGCTTGCATCCGTGGACGTTTACTCCGTGGACGTTTACTCCGTGGACGTTTAATGTTTACTCCGTTTGCGTACGCGCTCTTCTTCGCCCTCCATTGTCTAGCACGCACGAGCAGACGATGTGCAACAGCGCCCTCTGCGGTCACACTTCCTGATGGGTCACAGTTTACGGTGTAACACCTGTTAAGGCATGGATGGTATTGCGTGCAGCAGGTGGGTGTGTCGAGCCAGCGGCATCGGAGTTGGGCGAGAGAGTCCGCCGGAGCGTCGGCTGCTTTTTGGAACGCTCGGCCACTACGAAGCTGGGCAGGACAGGACAGGACGGGGCAGGACAGGGAGCCGGCGGGTCGAAGAGCTGGTCCTCTGGAGCTCATCTGAGAGGCGACGGATGTCTTCTTTAAGGTCGGAGATCTCTTTATTTGCCTTTTTGAGCAGCTCGCTGTCATCGCAGGTTACAGCAGTCGTTGTAGTGGGATGTGGTGACTGGTGACCGCCTGTAGCCTACAGACACTAGGGTCACTGAAACATGTTTCTGAGAACATTTTAAGCGAGAAATAGGCCGTGCAGTTGCAGAATCTGTCTTAATTTCAGCTCAACAAAGGTCAGTTTAAAAGATTTTCGTCAGATTTTGAGAGATAGTCACCTCATTCCGCTCCCCATTTCCCGACTGCCCTGCCGGCGACTGAACATGTCAGGTCGGCCAAAATGAACGGCAACAGCCCCCCAGACGGACGACGGCACGGGACACACCGAACAGATTCACGTCACTGACCTCGCCAGACTGTTTAACGGCCGATAATCGGCTAAATGTGTCCCGGCTATAAGGAGCGATCTTTTAGCGGTTGCTGCGAGATAAAAGTTTGGGCACTTACTATGCTACAACTTTTTTTATCCCTTTATTCGACATGCTGTACTATGACTTTTTGATCATTTTTTTCGACATACTATACTATGACTTTTTTTTTTTATCACTTTTTGACATACTAACTTTTTGATCACTATGACATTTATTACTTTTTTCAACGTATCACCTTTTTATCACTTTTTCCGACATACAGTACTGACTATCTTTTTTTGACATACTATGACTTTTTAATCACTTTTTTTCAACATACTATGCTATATTTTGATCACTTTTTTGACAAAGTATACTGACTTTTTATCACTTTTTCGACATGCTTTACTATGACTTTTTTCAACATGCTATGCTATATTTTGATCACTTTTTTTGACAAAGTATACTGACTTTTTATCACTTTTTCGACATGCTATACTATGACTTTTTTCGACGTGCCATACTATGATTTTTTTTTATAACTTTTTCGACATACTATGACTTTTTATCACGTTTTTCGTCATGCTATGACTTTTTCGACATACTATATATTATGACTTTTTATCACTTTTTTGTATAGACTGTTAATATTAATGGACGAAGCATCTGGTTCGGCGAAGTGCTGCAAATGCGGAAGTGCCTTAAACCTGCATTCTATTCTTATATTATAAGAATCTATATTAGAAATTCTTTGATACTGTCTATGAATTCCAGCACGTGCGGTTGCAAAAGGAGGTCGGTTTCTGTAGAAGTCTATGAGAAAGTGACCCACTTCTCTCTTGATTTATTACCTCAGTAAACACTTTCATAATGAGTTTATGTTCTCAATTGCGAGATGTAAATGTTCTGCAATACAGAATTATGTAAATTTTTTAAATTATGGTCTCGTTGATTTTAAAATCAGCGATAAAGCAGGGGGTATTTCAGGGCGTGGCTATGACGTGATTGCCAGTGAAAGTGTGTAACGTAATGTAGAGTGTAAGCAGCGTTGTCACCAGGGTTGGGTACCGTTTTTACGATGCCGAACCGGTACTTTTAAAACGATTCTGATTCCTAAACCGATTCTTGAAAAACTGAAAAATGACATCAAAGGTTCTTTCATGGAGTTTTTTTTTTTATTAAAAATTATTTAAATGTAACAATATGTTAACATTTTAAAGTACTTAAATATATAATAAGTAAACCTAAGTCACCTAACACATAACTACAATAATTTGACAAATAACAGTTATACTATTAACAAGTAACAACAAAATAAATGTTGAGTTGCTATGCCAACCAGCTTCATACTTTAGCAGTTCTTTTGCAGAAAAATTACCATATTTGCCTTCTCTGGCAATATACTAAACCTCTCCTGAATTATGGCATGTCCTGCACAGGAGAAACTCTCTCAGATGGTGTCCAAGAGGCCCCCACCACCAGGCTACAGGGTCTCCGATAGACAAGCCGCTTAGTCTGCCGCTGTCCGGAGCGACAGAGGGAAAATATTTCAGTCGGAACCGAAATGAGGAACCAAAATTTGCATTTTTATTCCGGTCCGAATACTACTACTGCGTAGGACCCGGATTTTGGTACCCAACCCTAGTTGTCCCTGCCCGATGTGAGTCGAGTGCAGATGTGAGTCGCGCATGCTCAGATTTAAACAGTTTACGGCATAATGTGTCTTACTGAAATACCCCCCCCCACACACACCTTGTTGCAGCAGTCATTTCAAAAACTTTTTAGGTATCTATGATTGTTTGATTACTAACATTAGCTCAAAAAGCCGTTAGCATCTTGTAGGCTACTTGTCGCAAAATGACGCATGCGCAACTCACATCTGCACTCGTCGCAAAGTGATGCATGCGCGACTCACATTTGCGCTCGACTCACATCGGGCAGTGACAACGTTGCCAGCTCTCAGCTAACGTCACAGTCAGATACCGCCCAACAGTCTATGGCTCCTCCCTTGGTTTGGGGACTCTCCACATTGTAATGTGCTGCCACTGCATTTGACACTAAACCAACTTGTGTATTGTAAATATTAGTTTAAGCACTCATAATGTGGAAATAAGCATTTAAAGACTAATGTGAAACCAATTAGCAGCAACACTTTATCTTTATATAGACCGGCTCTGTTATGAGCTCTATTGTGGGACATTTCAAGCGCTCTTGGGGGCCCTCTGGTAGCCCCGGGGCCCTAAGCAGCCGCTTAGTTCGCTTATGCGTTGGGCCGGCTCTGCTCATAGCCATAGACTGTTAATAATATACAGTCTATGCTCATAGCAGATCTCCACAAACCAATGGGTGACGTCACACATGCTCTGTCCATTAATATTAACAGTCTATGCTTTTTTGACATACTATACTAT
The DNA here is from genome assembly GCF_010015445.1 of Perca fluviatilis. Lineage (NCBI taxonomy): Eukaryota > Metazoa > Chordata > Actinopteri > Perciformes > Percidae > Perca > Perca fluviatilis. The sequence continues at coordinate 14,845,897 of NC_053131.1, read as the reverse complement.
GACTTTTTAATCACTTTTTTCAACATATCGGTACTATGCTTTAACTTTTTTCAACGTGCTGTACTATGACTTTTTCGACATACTATGCTATAACTTTTTTAGACATGCTATACTTTGACCTTTTTTGACATGCTATAGTATACTAGGACTTTTTATCACTTGTTTTCTACATACTATGACTTTTTAATACTTCTTTCGACATTGCTATACTATAAACTTTTATCAACTTTTCCGAAATGCTATACTATGATTTTCGACATACTATGCTATGACTATGCTATGCTGTTTTATTTGGTGGGATGTTGGCTCTGTGGTTAACACTGCTACCAGCAAATAGGCACTGTAGATTCTGACACCTGGTCCATCCCCAGTCCGGTATGGGCTCTTTTGTGTTTGCGTGGTCTTCCAGACTTTCTTTGACATGATATATGTTGCCTTTTCAATGTTTTCTACATACTATACTATGACTTTTTTATCACTTTTTTTTATGACATACTATAGACTGACTTTTTAAACCATACTATATTATCACGTTTGACATTTTATGACATACTATAATATGAATTTCATGTTATACCATACTATGACATTTTTATGACATACTATAAGGTTTCATGGCATACTGTACTGACATTTGACTTTCTATGACTTTGACCTAGTATACTATGACATTTTTAATATGTTCCTACCTTTTTATGACATATTGTGCTATGACTTTTTTATATTTTTCTACCTTTTTTATGACGTACTATGACTTTTTATTTTTCTGACATACTATACTATGACCTTTTCATACTTAATATTTTCTGCATCTTTATGACGCACTATACCTTTTTATGACTTTCTATGAGTTTTTTTTAAATGTTTTACTTTTATGACTTACTATACTACAGTATGACATTTTTGATTTTTTTTTTTATGACATACTATTCTATGACTTTCTTTATATTTTTCTTACTTTTGTAACTAAATATCTTAAGCCAAATACTATTTAGGCAAATACCTGAAAACATGCACAAAACCGTGACAATACACTGGACCACTTCTTAATTGGGGAATTTTATTTAACAAAAACTGACAGCCGAAACAGGATGATAATGACAAATCCATGGATATTACCAAGAAACAGAAAATCCAATATTTTTCAGCTGAACTCTGTCATGGCTGCTCTTCTCACAAACTCTCGTCTCGTTTGTACTTTATGCTGCAACCTGCACAAACTAGTGGATCCACCACTGTACAAAATAATGCATACTGTATATGTAGATATGAACCTAATTTTCCAGACTTATCTAGTATTTTAGAATTTTATTTTAGCAAGTCTCAAGTGGGGCTGGGCATAAATGTAATATCTTACAAAAATATTCTGCCCGAATTCATTATTCAGGGTGAACAGCACAAGTTTAATCTGATGTATTGAATAACGGGATCATAGTTCACTGCATTGGACACCAGTTTGTTTATCTGCTCTGTGGTTTTGCAATAATATGCCATATCGATTTAAAAAAAAGCTTATTAATGTCATGATATTGACTTCCAACATATTGCCTAGCCCTAGTATTAAGGTGTAAAAATTAGCAAATTCAATGATTGTTTAATATGGACTCTGTAAAATAGAAGTGTAAACATATTTAACTGTACCCTTTACCAATTCAGAGCCTAGCAGCTTGAGTTTTGTTCCTGTGTGAACAGAAACCCCTCCAAACACTACATGTTTGATTTGTCAGAGATCAAAACCCAAACCCAAGTTAAACAGCAGTCCTCCTCCCTTTGTGCTTGAACCACAGCCCAAACCAAAATCCCAATCAGTGCAAACTTACAGAATGACAGATCTATTGCAGGGGAAATAACAATTAAAAAAAGAAACTAAGTAATATTAATGATTCACTTCACAAAATACATTCTCACCACTTGCACACACGGACAGAAAAACCTTTTACACCTGACCACTTTAACTCCCCTTCACACGTTATAAAAAAAAAAGTAGTTTCAACCATTTAGCACTGGTCAGTGTGTCAGCAGTCCCCAAGGCAGGCGAGAAGTCTCTTTAAACTCTTGAAACAGAGTCCAGTTCACTGCCTGATCACAGCCACCGCAGCATCCTCACAACTCTGTGTGAACATCTGACAAAGAAGAAAAACAAATAATGTAAAAACGAGTTAAGCTGATTAATATGTTCAGGTTAGAGAGGCAGATTTGTTTGGTTTATTTTTAAGCACATACTGGACTTGCAATCTAGGACGGTTGGGAGTGTTAAGTACCTGTGCCTTGCGTTTTTTTTGTGTGGTTTACTCTCTCCTGGACTCTGGTCTGCAGCCGTTTGATCTCCTGGTCGTAATCGGTCCACTCGGCCACGATCCTCACCGCAGCCTGCAGCTTGGGTTCCTTGGTCATGGGGTTGTTACACTGAGATCAGGAAAAACGAGCACCGTTATTATTTGCTCTGGCGATCTCTCAACAGGTGACAAGAACTTGTTAAAGTGGTCATTTAAAGAGATCATTTGTGTTCTTACTGCCTGACCAGTCTCACATTTACTACGTGGGAACAATTTCCAAAGCTCACATTTGAGCTGTTCCCCTCAGGACAGGTCCAGGTCTAACCACAACACCATCAAACTGCTCAAGGCTAATGAGGAGACATGGGTTAGATGATGGTAGCAGGGTGTACTCTAGGTTTTATATTCTGCTGTCACTTAATTTAAATTGTTCCATGTGACCGTGTGTGGTGGATTTTAGTTTATTTGTTTTACATATCTTTAAAGAATTAAGTTAAAGTTGATTTTTTTTGATTTATTTTTTTTGATCTTCATTTATCCAAATATAAACTCATTCACAGACTCAGGACTCTATACTCAGTCAATTACTTCCTCTCAGCGAGCCTGTCTGCCCTCTAGTGGTTGTTAGGAGGCATGGCACTCCCTTCTTTCCTCTACCACTGCTGACCTGTGCAGGGGGTTATAGGTCTATGACATGTTATTTTTGAGCATTTTGTCCTGATCCTGTCCCTGACGTCTACACACAGAAACTGCTGTTACCAGGTCTATCGTCTTGGCGCTCCTCTTGGTGCTGTCGTCACACCACGTCTCGCACCACAGCCACTCCTGAGGCAGAGACTTGATGGGCACCTGGTGGATCATGTTGTTGGGCAGATCCTAAAAAAAAAAAAAAAAAAAAAAAACGAAAAAAGAACTTAATGGAAACAGTTGTTAAGGTTACCTCTTTGGTTAAATTAAACCAGGACACAGTATGTTAAATCTTTAGATTCTTTAAAGTCAGCTTTTTCAAACCATTAAAAATCATGATATAAAGGTTGATCTATAATGTGCAGCCAAGCATCGGAATAAAGCATCAGCTTAATGAACATACCCCACTCTCAGTCTGCTGCCCTTATGTTTTGTAACTGTGGTGAAAGCTCTCCTTGTTAATGAGTTTAAGGAAATTAGAAAATCTACGATGTGAAAGTCGGCTGCTGAACAGCGTTGCATTCACGGTGTGTTGCCATAAAAATATGAGCAGAGAAGAAAACAATTAGCAAACTGACATTATTAAATTTGTCTTTTCTCACATTATAACAAGTCTGCTGATTAACAACCAACTCTCAGATTACAGAGCTTCCTTGAACACAACAGGGAACGTTTTCCAATTTCATAAAGCACTAAAATTAATAGAAACTGACATCTAAAAAAAATGCTTTGGAAAATGGTTGGCAGCAAAATAGGTCTTTTAAAAAACTGTCTCATTCTTTAGAATCAGATCCCAAACGCACATTAAAAAGGCAAATGTGGACAGACAATGAAAAGACAGACCTGGTCGAGGTTGGAAAGGCTGTTGGGGTCCTGGCTGAGCCCCTGGTACTGTCCTCTGAGTCGGTCTCCTGCAGCTATTTTCCTGAACTTCTTCAGGTCGACCACATACAGGGCACTGTAGGGGATAAACAAGGGCAACACATGAAATATGCAGGAAAGTATGAAAAATGTATTGAAAAAGAGAGTGAGAGCATGTCTGTGTATGTGAGTGTGTTTGAGGGCGACTGCTACAAGCCGAGTGTGTATACCTGATGTGGTATCTGCGTCCGGCAAGGTGGCCCGCCCAGTAGCCGGACTTCCAGAAGCGGTAGCCATCCATCTCCTTCCGGCTCTCGCAGAACGGAGTATAACCGTACGGAGCTCCCTCCAGGTCGAAGTCCCGCAGCTCCTTCAGGTCTGTTCGCACAATCTGAAGGAGAGAGTAAACAATACAGGTGACACTTCTCGTCATCAACTGTTAATCTGTTTCTGGATTAATTGTCCATACATATTTCAGAAAATAGGGCAAGATGACATCTAAAATCCAAAGTCGAAATATATATTCAATTTACTACCATAGAACACTAACAAAAACAGCAAATATATACATTTGAGAAGTTGGTACCAGTGAATATTTGGCATTTTTGCTCATAAAACGAATTAGAATTGTTGCAATTTTGTTGATCCACCAACTGACTAATAGCTTAAGCTCTAGAGCACTGCCGGTAAAACTATATTAGTATTAGATTACATGAGACGGTATAACATGGTTTAGAGTTGTTTAAAAATCAACTTGTTGATTTAAGTCCCAATGAAGGAAATCATATCCCATGGACATTTTTTTTTTTTTATATCATCAGCTTACGGAAAGGAACAAATAGCTGCAGGATGAATAACAACTACGTGTGAGCTAACCTGATCAGCGTCTACGAACAGGATCTTGTCGACAGCGAGAGGAAACAGCACGTCCAGGAATAGGATCTTGTAGCCCCAGATGATCCTCTGCTTCTCGGTCTGTTGGTGTAACCAGCGAGGCCACTTGTACTGGACCAGCTCATACTGGAAACCATACTGCTTCGCCATGTGGGGGATGAACTCCTGCAACAGGGTCACACACAAAACACGCCTGTCACCGTGTGCTAGGAAGTACGAGAGGCAATGGAGTCATACATAACTGGCTAAACGACATTGATTGATTGATAAATGGGCAATTTGATGAAAACCTTAAAACATTTTGAGACATGATTTTTGCTGGCTTTTTGTTTCAAATATCTTCAGATTTTTTGGTTATGTAAAAAGACTGCACAGGCTGGGTGCTAAATCAGTTCCACAAATACAGAAGTAAATCCAGGGAACTCTAAGGTGCTCTAGGAAGTTAAAAAGACTGACCACAGAAAAACAACAGCAACCTTCAGGCTTAAATCAAGCCTTAATTCATTCTGGCTTTAGTCTTACTATACTATAAATATATAAACAAAATTTAGAGCAATGCCAATCTGGAGTTACTATGGAGTTAAATATGGAAATGGGCTGAGTGTGATTCTGAGTTACAACAACAATCTTATCTTTGACTTTAACAAATAAAAAAGTCAGAAAATACAGTGTATTACAGGATAATGAGGCTTAACTAAAACCAGAGTGAAAAAAAAAAACAGGACTGATAATGATGAACGGGCCAAGAAAGGCACTGAAGTCTTCTCATTCATCAGGAGATTTTCTTCTACGGGTAAGGAGTAAAAATCTCATCCCTGCTTTTTGTTTCATCTCGGTTTTCAGAACTTGTGTTTGAAGCTCACATTACTGACGGACAGAGAAAAAAAAAGCTGCAGCCGTCGGAGAGAAGCTCAACATCAATGATGAGACGCCATCCGATTTTTCTAAAGTAAAAATCCTACCTTGAACGTTGGGGACAGATAGTTCTTGAGAAACCAGAACTTGACGGGGGTTTTGGTGTTTTTGAGAACTGACAGCATCATAATCCTGAGAGGGAAGGAAGAATGAAAAGATTGGTGGCAACAGGGCTGAGAGAACAAAAGGTGCTTAAATCAATAAAGTCTCTGTACACATAAGAAAAAGGGATGTTAGTTTTTAAGGCTTTTGGATGATACAACTATCCCCTTTTTGTTTGCCTGGTCACATCTCCGAGGCTCACCTGAGGAAGCGCTCATACAGGTGCCCCGAGGCCACAGAGAAGATGTTGATCACGTCGTCCTTCTCCTGCTTTAGCTCCTCTGGCTTTCCTCCACCTGTGAACCCTCTAAAACACAAAGCACAAAAAGTTTTTTTTTTTTTCTTTTTAAGTTTACAAATTAAAATTAAGAAAAATACACACAAAATAGATTAATCACAGTTGTTTGTCATCCAGGTACTTGCAGGATAGCATTAACACATCTTTGCACATAATGTACTGATGCTGCAAAACTATTGTTAAGGCACCTCACCTCAATTATGTTCATTATGGATTAATTACTGTTTCAGTGAATTCTCACAGTCAGAAAAACATTTCAAAATCCAAAATGTTCACTTTTCAATGATGTAAAACAGATTGTCTTAATTAGCTTTGTAGCAACTCATTTGGCAATGGCTTAAATGTAACTGAACATTCATTAATATCAAAAAGTTACGCACTAAACTACTTAAACCCTTACTAAAATTGTTATTGATTCATGTTGCCGATTGACTAATTGACTCATTTTTGTAATAGTTGTTTTGTCATTGCTAATTTTGAATCAAAGCTGTACCTGGCTAGAGATTTCCAGAAGCCAGCGTCGCTTTCCTCGGTCGCGTCACTCAGCAACTCCTCGTTGAACTTGTCTGGTTTCTTCTGGACCTGATCAACACGCAATTTTGTTAGTTGAACAACCTGTATTTAATCATTATCAATCCATATGACATAGCAAATCAATATCTTATCTAGCTTGGATTATATGGAGGACCCAACCCATTTAATTTGTAAATAAATAAATAAAATGCACAAAAAAAATATCTAGAAATGAATCTAGAAACCAGTTAAGACCTTCTGTGTGTCCCTCATTTTGCATTTGGCTGATATATGTCAACATATGGCAACTGTTCTGACTGCTAATGCCATACTTCTCAATCATTTAGAATATGTATATTAAGAATATGTTGCTAAATGCTAGGCTGAAATTAAAGAAGATGTCAGTTTTGTGCAGTTTTAATTTAGTTATAATTGTTATTACACTATTCCACTGATTTACGGTGGCGGTAATGTTCCAAGAAAGGCACCAATGTGGCAACAAAAGTAGGGAAAGAGAAGACTGCGTTTGTGAAAACACAAACGTAAACAATGCAGGTTTCAAACTTTTAGACGTCAAGGCACACAACGCGTCAATGCACAATATGACACAATGCGTTTTGCTGAGTAACACCGAATGTAAACACAAGAAAGCTCCACGGGGAACTTTTAATGTTGAAGTGAGTTTGAAGATAAAAATATTTGGATTTAAGTTTATTGTGTTTCTTTGTGCCTTTGTCAATTCATTTTTTTCTAAATTTATTTTGAGTATTTTACTTGTATATTTATTTCCTTATTCATTTTAATTAATTTGGATTTAGTCCTCTATATCCTACAGCCGTTCTAGGAATGTATTGTGTCTGCATGTGGCCACATCTATATGTAAATTTCCCAATGAAATGTATAATTTTACCTATGTAATTTATGTACATACTGTATAATATACAGTGCATATGCTCTGCATTACTCAAAAAACCAACAGTTTGTTCTACTCATTTAAATTCATGAGAACCCAGTCAGACTGAGAAAACTTTAAATGTTGCCACTAACCGTCCCTCCGATTTGTTTTTTATTTATTTGGGGACAAAAATTAAATCTAACGGAGTGAAAGGGCACATTCCTAACACTGTTTCCTATTGTGCCAGACAATCCAGACAATCACTTCATCCCAGGTAAACTGACCTTGACTTTAATGATCCTGCTCTTGAAGTTGTTCAGCACGACTATAATGTCATCAGACTCTGCTGGAGAGTCTGTGCCTTCATGGCTGCAACAGAAGAAGAAAAAAAGATTAAAAGAAACTGAAAGTTTACAGCCAGTTTGTAGATCCAGGAGACTTAACTTTAAAACTAATATGGCCAATTCTCCATGTTCTTACCTGTAAATCTTGTAGATTTCATCAGAGCGTCCTTTTCTCATCTTCAGGATCCAGGCGCCTGGGTTTGCCTTCAGCTGAAAGTAACCCTACAGAGCAGAACACAAGAGATTTACAGGAGGGGTCTTCAACGGTTTCTAAGCCAAGGACCCCTTAACTGAAAGAGAGATTGAGCAGGGACCCCCTACTACATATATTGTCTAAAATGAAGTTGCATATTAAACTGGGCCTACAATAATGTGTAGGGTGGCCTAAAGCCTTTATACATAGGCCTACCTTTTTTGCATAGAATACTAAGCTATTACAGTAAAATAGCCTAATAATTGTTGGCATTATTTTATAAATCATGTTGTAATGTTAAACATACACAGTGAATGCTTAGGATTAACTTTATCTGTCAGTGGCTACCTTACCTATAGGCCAGTAAGCAGTGGCGATTTATATTTGCTAATAATATGTTGGATTCATGTTAAGACCTTTTTAATTTTCGAAACATCTTTCAAAAATTAACAATTACTTGGAGGCCCCCCTGCATTGACTCTGAGGACCCCCTAGGGGTCCCGGACCCCCTGTTGAAGATCCCTGATTTACAGCGTTTGGGAGTATAATAATAATTTAAAAAAGGGACAGAATAAACTGGCGACTTTCTGCTCTAAGGTGTTCCGAGGCTCATCGGTAACTCACCAGGTTTGCCATGACGATTGTATCCATAATGACGGGCTCGGAGGCAGTTCCCAGGGTGAACTGGAGGCCACGGGGCGGCTGGCCTGAACTGACGTCAAAACAATGGCCTTCCAACAAAAGGTGCTCCAACTCGTATTCTGCCGCTACAATGTTCTCCACCTGCAGACACAGGAGTCCAGACAAATAAAGTTCATTTTGTGCAGCCCAAAAACAGAGGCCAGGGGATTTACAAAACACACACATTAGTAATGGCTCCCAAATAAACCCAAGGTCTTCAAGAAGAGAAACAAAAATGGAAGAAATCTGTGAGGGTGCAACAGGGGCCAACATTATAAAAGCAAGTTTATCAAGTAATAAAAACAGTTAAATAGGATTATAATTAGAGGGAAAATACAAAAATGATTGGGGTGCTGAACTTTATGTATCTCACATAAAAAGGTAAGGCTCTCAACAGGTCAACATACAAAGTAGTATAACAGTGTTTAATTGGTACAATTTGTTTAATCGTGTACCACAATTTAAACCTTAATATCGTGAAAAATCCTTTGTACAGTCCCTTAGACTAATAAATGAAAAACAGATCCAGTGAATTGAATCATCTGACATTTAAATAGTGCAATATCAGTTTGGTTTGAGTCTAAGGGGGACAGGCAGCATTTAAACACTGACTGATGACACACATTACAACCAAAACCATTGGACCAGCATTAAAACATTCATTCAGAGGGCAGGATAAAGTGGGGCGATAACTTTGGACTTTAGAGACTTCAGAGAAACACTTCATTTAAATTTAAACACTTATTTCACAACTATTGATCCTGATCGAACCCAGACAGACATACTGCTTTACCTCCTCCATGTAGATGTTGTCCAGATCGTAGCGGGTGTGCACAGACTCCACCATCCAGCTCTCGGGAGTGTTGAGGTTCAGGGTGAAGAGGGGAGACTGAGGCATGTCCAGGAACCTGGCCATGGGGCCGGGAGAGAAACTACCATCAGCTTGGAACGCCACCTCCGGCTCCAACACATGACGGTAAAAACTGGAAGAAAACACAGGGACTTTTTTTAACAGGTGGAGGAGTCATCATGCCATAATCTGCCATTTGCTGCATGCTTTTAGCCAAAACAACAAACCTAAAGAAACTGAAAAATGTCAGATTTTGTAAAAAACAACAGAGTGGCTTAAATGTTAAGGCTTCAAAGTTAAAGGTGCCCTGTGGAGTTTTCTTGTAAACAAAGTAAAGTTATGATTACACTCAGTATAAAACACATGGTGTGTATCCTTGAGGTCTAACAAAAGTGTCCTGTGCATTTTTCTTCCTCATAAAACATTTGCTCATAAACATTTAAGTATTTCGAATCCAACAACTGAGCAAATGGTATGAAGTGCTTGAAAGCTCTGGAAAACTTTTGCAAACTGGTTTTAAATGGTTTTAAACTGATCCAAAAAAGTATGTTTCCTGCTGAAAGAGCACAATAATCCCCCCAGTTTAATGCAAACAAGGCCTTCATGCGACACTGAATGCTAGAGGTAATAGGGAGTGAATAGAAAAATCTAAACTAAGCAAAAAAAACTTGTAATTATGCACCAGAGTCCCTATAAGTCAGAAAAAACATGTTTAAATTAAATTAGAGAGTGTGCCCTGTCAATTATATTTTTTAAATCAAAATTTTACATTTCTGGCTTTTCCAAAAAGTACAGTGATGCTTAAAGATCTGTAGTATGATTGGACCAAATTGTAATTGAAATCCTAATGCTGGCACAGAGCTATACAGTATTATATTTAAGGATCCAGTGCCTCATTTAAAGTAAAATATCAATAAGCACATTCTGAGGGTAAAAGGTAAACTTCTAGTGAGAGAAAGCAGAAACACCAGGGTATTGGACATATAATGACACTGATATAGCTAGGATGTAAGCTTCAGAAACAGTCCTCACCTCTTGAGAGGTATTTCTGACAGTTTGGATTGGCAGTTCATGAAGACCCGTAAGTTAACGTTTACCAGCTGCTTCAGAACCTGCAGGTGGGGAGGGGGGAGGGGGAGAGAAAGACAGGTTAGAAATAAAACGTGGCCACATAAATCAACTGGACGAATCAGTAAGAAAGACCAAATCCAACGATGGACGGCATTCAACCCACCAGCAGGAGAGGAGCTAGTTTCTGTGCGTCCCTGGTTACAGGATCCACCACGGCAACAACATCGAAGTACACGTCTCCCTCCTTCGGGCGGATCTTCACAGCACTGCCAAAAAAATCAGCAAAATCAATGATGAAGCAAAGTAAACACAAACAAGATTTTCAAGGCTGTTGCTGGGTTGAAAAAAAATGTATTCCGTATTTACATTAAGTTTGAAGGTAACTTTTGATACAGTATTTGGTGAAGATGGTCCAATATTTTAATGAACACAAAAAATACAACGACATGCATTGCAAAAATCGTGTTACCCTGGAGGAAAGCTAGAGAGGGTCTCCCCTCCCGGAGTAGAAATGATGTGCTTGTATTACAACTTTACCTGTAGCGGTCATCTGCAAAGTCATATTCTACCCGGGCCTCTCCTTTGGGCTGAGAGGAGAGCAGAGCGTCCACCTTCATCACAAGATCGCTGGCCCTGAGAGAAATCCTGCATTTTATTTTACAGAATCTACGAAAGAGTTTAACCTTGTGAAAGTGTACAGATGCGATGAAGGGAAATAAAATACCTGTCCTCCTCAATCCCAAACTGCTGGACTTTGCTTTTGATTCGTTCTCCGGACGTTTTCAGGATGATGCTCTCCAAAAGCAGGAAGTCATCCTGGTTGAACACCTCCTCCTCCTCCAGAGGACCTATGATCTGTAAACGAGAACGAGAGTATTGATCGAATAGCTACAGTAGCTGTGGTAAAATGGTAGATTTTATCCATAAATACAAACTATATTTGTTCACGATGTAGCCGTATTTTCAGTGCAGGTTCTTAAAACAATAAGAAACGAGATTGTGACTCACTCTTCCGTTGCTGATAACGGCATTCTGTCCTTTCTTTAGTTTTAGCACGTCTCGGCAGTAGGCAGCGTGGGAGAGCAGGAAGTCAAATTTGGGACCCTCGTACGCATCCTTGAACAATGACACATCCATTCCCTGAAGGAAAAATAGACAACTTGTAGGCAGCTGATAAAAAGGGAAAATTAGGAGTAAAATATAAATGTTTCAACAACTAGACGAAAACAATCATTTTCAACGATGAGCGGACCCGCCCGTCCCCCCTCACCCCGACAGCGAACTCCCCGATGTCGACTCCCGTCTCCAGGGCCGCGGCGGTGTCTTCTTTAGCCAACTTGGTGATGAAGTTCTTGGCGTTGTTGGCAGATTGCGTCTGCATGGCGGCCCAGATGGCTCTGGCCAGGCGGCTCGTCTCAGCAGACGGAGCGGCTGATGGGTTGTTGATCATCCCCAGTCGGACATTGTTGCTGGTTTTCTGTTGTGGAGCAAGTGAGTGTTGAAGGATTGGTCACTGCTTTGAGAGCAGAATAGAAAAACAGCTGATATTTCCAAACACATGGTGACTAAAATATTAATAAAATTAACACATAATGCCACATTAGAATCTCACTTTGAGATATTCTGGTCCTTTCTTAATAATACCAACTATCCACCTACACTGTCATAGACATAGAAACGTTTAGTCTACAGTCTGCAAGATAGATCAAAGCTGTAAAATCAATACCACAATACTACTAAGAATATTTTCCACCATCAATTTGAAACAAGGAAAATGTATGTAAGTCCCATTGAAAATAATCAAATAAATGATTAATGAGCTGTGTTTCATTGCTTTGTGTTATAGACAAAACTCTTCACGTGTAAACAAAAACTTAAATATAGCAATCGCTCAACATTTCAGGAAAAACTATTTGTTTTCTTGCTAAGAGTTAGATGAGAAGTTGATACCACTATCAGATCTCTAAGATAAATATGAAGATACATCCAGCAGCTAGTTTGGCTTAGCTTAGCACAAAGACTGGAAACAGCTTATGAGCTTGTCGTCTTGGCACGTCGCAGTAACTTACTGAAGTCTTGTCGTCACAGTGAGGTTGGAGACTCCAGGAAGCACAACTTGACATTTTTAACTTTCCAGTTAAACAAAAGAGACATTACGGGCCCTATCTTGCACCCGGCGCAGCGCAAAGCCCGACGCAAGTGTCTTTGCTAGTTTAAGACCGACGCAGTTGTCAATTTCCCGTCCAGCGCCCACGTCGTTTAAATAGCAAATGCACCTGCGCCCATCTTTGCGCCCATGGGCGTGCTGGTCTTACAGGGAGGTGTGTTCAGGTGAATTCTTGGCGTATTTCTATCTTGAGGCAGCGGGAAGTGATCGCGCCATTGACCAACAAAAACCTGATCTAAAGTCAATAGCACAGCATTTCAATGTTATTTTAATAGCAAATTAGTCAAATGTGCCTAGGCTCGTGCACAACGCGTGCACGCTATGCTGGTTACACACACACACACACACACAGACACACACACACACACACTCACACACACACACGGAAGCGCAGCAGCACACAAACATGCAAAAGATTACACATAAAAACATTACGGTGCAAATCCGCCATCATAATAGCAATGCGACAAGGTCCAAACGCGCCTGGCTTTTAAAGGGAATGGGATATGACGTCTGATTGGTTTATTGCATGTTACAGTCAAAACACACCAGAGAATGTCTAATAAGGGGAGAACTTCCACTCTCGGGAAAATTCCGGGTTGGTACAATGGGGCTAATAGGGCGTGAGATAGGGAGTGAACAGGCTCTCCATAGACAGGCTCTGGTACAACCCTTCTGAACCAAGCGCCCGCCGCAAGGACCCTTCTTTCCGCCGTCAAACTAGCAGAAGTGGATTTGGACACGCCCTAAAACGCACCTGCGCCATGCGCTTAGATCATTGAAATAGGGCCCTACATGTTAGTGACCTTTAGAGGTGCTGGTAGGCGGATTTTGTTGCCTTTGGACAGAGCCAGACTAGGTGTCTCCCCTGTTTCTAGTCTTTGTCATTATCAAGAATGAAATACTGTATGCATATTTCCCATAATGTTGAACTATTCTTTTAAATGACTTTTTTTTTTTTTTTTTTTTTAAATACTATTTGCTTGAAATACTTAATTTGGACAAGCACAGTATGTTTTATAGAAAATGTGTTCAAACTATCATGACATAAAATGCTATAAAACAGCACTACTGAATCAAGATCCAGCCCAAAGAGATGGAATAAAAAGATTTTGTACCATGTGTCTGATGGCGTCATAAAGAAGCTGACGTCCCGAGGGCTTGTCAAAGTCTCCAACCACCCAGAAGGTCACAGGACGGATGTAGCCATCATCTGACAACCACAAAAGGAAGAAACAGGGAATGTCAAAATAAGTAAATGAGGTGACGTGACACAGGTCAACATATGGGGCAAAGGAGGCGAGCCATATTGTTTTCGGTGAAGATGAAAGTTTAGTAAATTGGGCAAAAATCTATGTGGGTAGCATACCGGGCTGCAAGAAAAAAAACATGAAAAAGTAAATATATTCTGGGTGGTATCTACTCAAAAAATCATCTCATCTCATTCTCCATGCAGCTGTAACAAATGACACATGCTCTCCTAAGGCCGTGAGGAGACAAAACGCAAGGTGCACTGCCTTTCTTGTTGGAGACCCTGATCAGACCAGTCGCATCTTTTGGTATTCTTGCTAGGCTAATCAGCTGTCTTCAGCCAACGGTTATTTTGCTGTGAAGTTAAATGACATGGGGGCTTTTTCCGCTTTGAATCAAAGTTCTTTTAACTCTGTGTCTGATTGGGGCCTAAATATGAAAAAGAAAAAAAAAAAAAAAAACATGTTAGAACTTAGTGAGCAGTTATGTCAACACATTAGTACTTCAGACTTTGATACACAATAATCACATGCGTAACTAGTGCTTTGTTTCCTCTGAGAAATGAAACACAGATGGAAGAGAGGTGGTGGATTCACAAACACATCTGAACACCGCCAGCAATGTAGATCACAGCAAAAACAGAAAACAATGAGCAAGTGAGAAGGGGAGGGAATAATGCGGAGGAAAAAGGGTGTTTACCATGCCTGTTGGTGGTGGTCATCCCTAATGCAGGGGAATTTTAAAATCACATGAATAGGAGCAGGAGAGGACAGAAGGAGAATACATATAGAGAGATTTTAGGCTTGAAGGTGACTAAATTATCTTCACTAGAAACAACAAAACAAACTCCACAAGCATTCTCTTCCATTCAGTTTGTTTTGTTATTGGACCAGCCATCATATGAGACCGTCTTGCACACCCTTACCTTTCTTAGTCATGTAGTTCATGCTGTTGGCCACAGCAGTGCTCTTCTCTTTGGTGTCGAGAGTCGAGAAGCGAGCATAATCATCTACAAAGAAGTTGTCTGCAAGAAGAGAAGAAAATGGAGTGAACTGTAGGTCATGTAGCAAATGCCAAAGATTATATTTTTTTAGACTCTCAAGATGCAAAGTGTGAATGTGTATTAGGAGTGAAACGCAAAGCTACTATCTGTTTATGTCACAAAAACACCTGTATTCAGATTTATATCGTACGTTGGCCGAGCCTACAGCAGGAGTTGTGAAAACACTTTAAAATGTTTCATTAAATGTTTTTCTGCTGCCATTTATATTGTGTATATTTTTGATTTTGAATAGCTGTATATTGATTTTTGTATTCTTACACCTCTATTTATATTTTATATTTGCACCGATATTTACTCTGTACTGCTGCACAACAGTGCAGCAGTACAGAGTAAATATCAGAGTAAATATCTGAGTTTCCCTCGGGATGAATAAAGTCCTATCTTATCTTCTACTCTTCATACATATATGTATACGTTTAGCTGCCAATAAAATATATAAAGAAACAAAACTGTATAAATATTTTAAGCATATACCAAAATTATTTATATAATAATGTATGACTTGCAACTGAACCCCACCTTCAAAAAAAAGAAAAAACTAACTCCAAACAGAGTCTAAATAAAAAGGTGTGTAACTGTTAATGGCTTAAAATATAAGTCAGAATTGCAGTAGGCCACATTACATGATTGTTCTTTCAAAATGGAATGTTGCATATATAATGGGAGGAGGCCCAGATGAATATAAAGTTGGTCTGAAATGTCTACGATTAAAAACAAATGAGAAATCTCTCGACAAAATACAAGTCACAAAAGCTCATTGGGTCATTTTGGTGAAGGTCCAGATTAAAATAAAATTGGTCTAAAGTGTCTTTTAAAAAAGCTCTCAGATATGAGATGTTCTCTAACTTCAGCTTGTCGGTTTCTGGTCTACTGTAAAGTCTTGAAGGTGCCAGGCTTCAATATCGGACCATTAGGTAAAAATAACAGCTGTTCAACATTAGACAAGCGTTATCCTCCTCCACGCAACTAATCAGGTAAAACCATGAGAAGTGAATGAGGATGAACCTCGCTGTATGTTGAATAAAAAAAAGAAATTTGATAGCATAACTGTTTATATTCCTAATGTGTACTCACTGGTATCGGACAGATCCAGGTATGTTCTGCTGGTGGACAGCACTCTGGGGTTTATGCGAGGAACAACATTGGGCTGATTCATGATGAAGTCCACAACATCGTGATCTGTGGCCAGCTCCCCCTGCGAGCCACATGAGCACAGACTCAGAACGTTAAAGGAATTCAGAGAGGACATTCTTCACTGTTCACTGCAGACCCAAAAGTGATGCAGGATGTACCTGTCTGCGTGATTTTCATAGTCACAGTTAAGACAGCCATCTTAAGACTTACTGACGCTTGTGTATCGACTGTAATGTCTTCCTCCAACGAGTTGGGATTAAACATTAAAAAAGGAGAAAACGAGTGATGACTTACACCATGTTCTCCACTAGAACTGCTGTAGTAACTGAATTAAACAGTGCTGATGTAATTGTGCTTATAGACCTTACAAAACCGAGGCCTTTTGGGAAAGAAAAAAATTCAAACATTTCTCTCTTCAGACTGCTGGAACGACATTAAAACAGGAAAGCATGGCAGATGGCGTGCACACAAGGATCTAGCTTAACAGAAAAATGATTACCCACTATAAAGACCCAAAAAAAATCATCTGGAGCTCTGTAATTTCTTTTTCTTTCAATTAAACTTTTTTGCATAAATAAAAAAGAAAAGAAAATGCACAACAGCACAAAAAAAAACACCCACTGGTATTATCGCTGTGTCAGCTTACTGTTCATTTAAATCTCTTTTAATGACATTAAACTATTTTGTGCACAATCAGAATATCTAATCTTTACAGACTGTATGTACATAAGAGCTCATCTGGAGTTTGTGGAAATAACTCAATGCATTACAGCATTTATGCAACGCATATCAAATACTCATCGATAAGGTGTACTTGTGTCTGCACAGACATTGATGCAGTCAGTAGCTATTTTGTGATTTTGACTCAACTGCAGTGGAAATTGATTTTGTGCTGAAGATGAATTTAATGTTAGCTATCAAATACACATCTTTAATTTTTAATTAAATCGTGACGTAATAATGAAACTACACTGGCATCACTGCATATCAAAGTGTGTGTGTGCTCGAACTGACCAGGTAGACGGCTCTCTGGTAGAAGGAGGTTGTCTCCAGAATCTTCTGCATGGTGACTGTCTCCAGTTCGTCCGGGTCCAGCTGTTCACGCTGGTAAGGTATGCCGTTGTACATGACCACAGGCAGCGGGCCGACCCCCGTCTGCTGATAGTACGCCCGTCCTTCCTGAAAGACGAGACACAAAGTGGTGTTTTCATTTGCACCCTTAAAAAAACTAATTGGAGTAGGAAAATCTGAGCCATGCTTTTATCTAATGCAGGTTTGGCTATTGCATAGATATAAAATGTTCATTCTGTTTCTATGGACTACTACGGACAGTTTTAGGCAGCTACAACTTATGTTAAATGTTCCTAGAGTTCAAAAACATTACACCTGTAAGGCGCTGTCCGACTTAACTTAAAGTGCTCCTATTATGCTCATTTTCAGGTTCATAATTGTATTTAGGAGGTTATATCAGAATAGCTTCACATTTTAAAAAAAACACCATCTTTTTGTTGTACTGCACATTGCTGCAGCTCCTCTTTTCACCTTGTGTGTTGAGCTCTCTGTTTTAGCTACAGAGTGAGACATCTCACTTCTGTTCCATCTTTGTTGGGAGTCGCACATGAGCAGTACCTAGGTCAGCACTGCAAGCCAGTCAGAAGCAGAGTATGAGGGCGTGCCATGCTAACAGCTAGGTGAGCATTATAACGTGTGTTACAAAGTGACGCATGTTTGTCTCTGAAGTAAAGGCTGGACTACAATAGAGCTGTTTGGAGCAGTTTGTGAACAGTCTTTTCTGTTGGAGATGGTAATTCCCTTTGGGGTGGACTTTGGGCTTTTTCACTTTGTAAACCTATAACATGCACAAAAAAGATATATAAAACAATAAAGGAAAGGGGAAAAAAAGCCAAAAAGCATAATATGAGCACTTTAAAACTTACTTGTTCACTGTTGCCTGTAATAAAAAATGCCATTTCTTGTTTAACTATCTATTGCTCTCATTTTTAAGGAACAGTTTGACATTTTGGACATGTATTTCCCTCCATTGCGTAGAATTAGGTGACAAGATTGATACCTCTAAAGCTCACTAATTAATACATTATATTTTGCTTCAATAATTTGTACACAAACAAAAATGGAACCATATTTTTAGATTTTAGTTTTACCACTTACCACTAAGTTAAGCTAATCACCTGCCACATTCTGCATACAGTCAAGAGAGTGGTGTCAAACTAATCATTTAACTCGCAAGAACGCAAATAAATTCGTTTCCCAAAATTGCCTGTGTGTATGCCTTTTCCTATATAAATACCTTACTTCAACCCCAGTATAAAACTATTACTAATAAAAAGGTAACCACATTGGTTTGGGCTGATACTGTAAAACCAGCAAAATGATAGTAGCATCCAGCACATCTGTGACATGACATTCAGCCCCACGCACCTTCCTGTTGCTATCGTAGCTGGAGTCGGCTCCCAGGACGCTGCTGACCTCCACATAGGGGAACCTCTTCTCCAGCACTTTCACCACGTCCCCAACACTCAACTTCCCACCGATAGGCACCCGGTTGAACATCTGGTAGGTAATAAGAATATGGGAAGGGAAGGAAAAGGTGACGGGAGAACAGTTATTAGCTAGACAAAATTATCACAACTTTACCAATTTTTTTTTAGCGTCTCTGGTGTCAAACCTAGGCATTTTAATTAGAACCATCAGTGTTTTTGAAAGGTCGACTCACCGAGATGACGGCTTCAAATGCACTCTGACTGTCCACCTCGTCGCTGATGTAGTTGTAGGCTCGGACCAGCGCCACACCTGCGTCCTGCATACCGTCTATGTCATCTTCATCTGACACCACAAACACCAGCCCTATCCTAAAACACACACCAAAAAAACTTCTTTAAAACAGACTCTCCGTGTGTATATTGGATAGTTGAAATGCAGAGCGCGTGCTGTCTGCTTCATCAGTATTCAAACAAACTGACCATCCCAAGATGCCCCATGCAGGGAGGTATCAGAGGTCTCTCCAAAACCTGCCTGACAAAACTCCTAAATTAAAATGGATTTTAACTCCACGTCCCAAATGACTGCAACTGCTCTGCAGTAATGTGGAGTAATAATATCTGTATCCTGAAGAAAATACATGTAATGTCAATGTATAAGGAATCTAAACCTAAATATCCTTGTTTATTCTCCTGATGGTTCTGGCGAGTTTACGGTCCACCACATCTCTGATGACACCAACAAACCTGAGTGGGATGTTGTTAGCGTAAAACATCTCTGCAACACTCAGCAGCTCAGCAGCGTTCTCCTGAGTAGGCTCCAGAATGATCACCTGCAAAATGCACACACACGTTTTTTTTTTTCCACAAGGATTCAGATCCATCTGGATTCACCATGGGTTGATTAATCAGGTAGGAACGAACCAGATTGTGGAAGTTCTTGCGGATCTGCCTGATGACTCCGGGGAAGGTCGGTCTGAGCAGCTCCTGCACGTTGTAAGGCCACGAGCTGTACCGGTGGTCTGTCTCCAAGTTGTTAATCCACTAAAACAAAAACAATCGAAGAGGAAATAGTTTGATAGGAGCATACAGACTGCAGAGAATATTTGGTATTTTGGCCTCATAAATGACTAACAATGAGCTGATTATCCAGTGCTATGTATGTTCATTGAAGTACAGTACTTAAGCACAATTTTAAGGTAACATAATTATAATCCAATTATATAACACAGTGTATATTATTCTGAAATGGGTAATTCTGCATGAGTACTTTTACATTTTGTACTTTATGTATATTTTGATGCTAATACTTTTGTACTTTTACTTCAGTAAACATTTAAATGTCCTAAAAGGCTGTATTGGACTTCTAGCTCCTCCAGGTTTTCCAAGACATGTGGAAACAAGAACTGGCACAGTACTGCACACAAACAACTGTGTTTGCATTTTTAGTTCCCAGCACCAGGGCTTAATGAAGGGTGCAAATTTTTTGTATGAGAGGATTTTGGTTACGTGATTTTCTTACGCTGATGGCGGAGTTTCGGATGTCGACAGCATAGTCAGAGTCAGAGGGCTGGACGTTGAGCTTCAGGATGTCGTGGATGTAGGGCGTGTCGATGTGCAGGGAGCGCAGACCCTCCATCACCCTGGCCTCACTGCGCAGCACCTCAAACACACTGCAGGGGACGGAGGTCAGAGTGTGGTCATCTACAGTAGGTATGTGTGTTGCATGCATGCGTGTTTAATATAAGAATTGAATTCTAACAGGATATACAGTAGTGAGTACATCAGCATGAGAATGTTACACATTTTAAATGTGACAGCATATAAATGTTTGATTTCATAAGTTGCAAAACGTTGATGAAATAATGTCTGGAAAACTTAGATCTATCAAAGAAATGGTGGGTGGACAGAAAGGTAGGCAAGGAGGGCAAAAAAATGAGAATGAGATGAGTGGACAAAAGCAGAGAGGAGATGAGGAAACACGCAAGAGACAGAAAATTACAGATATAGTAATAGTTTTAACAAAATAAAAGCATTAGGAGCATTTGTCTGTACTCTGAAATAGTTTGGAAGTTGGAAATAAATCAAAAGAGATGTTACTTAGCTAAATGATAATATACTGTACATTACTATATGACAATGATTGTGTGTGTGTGTGTGTGTGTGTGTGTGTGTGTGTGTGTACCTGAAGATGTCTTGTGTGTCCAGATCTATATGCAGCCCATTGATGAACAGGGCTGAATCCCCAGGCTGCAGGCCCAGAGTTCCTTTGAAAAACTACAGAGACAGAAACGTCAACATGACTATACATCCTGTTCACATCAGATCCTAAAACTCCCCATTCAACTCCAGGTGAGCAGATCCCCACGCTGTGTAGCAGGCAACGTCAAAGCAGGCCGTCGCGTAGTCAATTATATCGTAAAACTAGAAGCAACAGTCAACACAAAGCCGTAACAAGGAACGCCTACAGCTCCAAACAAGCACTGACAGCTCTGTTTAAAGTCACTCTGTTTAGAGCAATCAAACCCCACACTCAACAAATCTAATTATTGGAGAAAGGGTGTGTACACGGTCGTGAGAAGTTGTGTGAGTGTTTGTGCGGCTGCATATGCAAAAGGAACGCTCAAAGACGTTCTGGCGCAGTCAAATCTCATTATAGAAAGACAAAGACGTCAGATTAATCATACTCCAGACACTGCAATTACAACAAGACATGATTAACACAAATATTGTTCATCCTACTTAAACAGAGAGAGAAAGAAAGAAAAAGAGAGAGAGAGAAATGTATGCGTGCATGTGTCCAAACTACTTCAATCAATAATCATTTCTCGCTGCAGGACTCAGTGCGCCTGCCGAATGAATCACCGATTCAGTAATTAAGACGTTTGCTGTTCAGCCCCCACCCATCCAAGCTCCTGTCTGCACACCAAGATAATGTGAGCACAGCTTGAGGAAGGGGGGGTGTGTGTGTGTGTGTGTGTGAAAGATATTTGACAAGAAAAAGGTGTGATTACCTGTTCCATTAGCAGGGCAAAGCCAAACACATTGTCATATATTGAATGCTTTTCAAGTCAGATGTTGTTTACAATTTATCACATTATAAAAAAGGTGTGAGAAACAAAAAAGAAAACAGGAAGGGCCGTTCTCATTTTGAGATATTTCCCTAAAGACGGCGGAGGGGTTGTGGTTGTGGCTGTATGCAATAACGCTATCTAAGGTTTTTCTCCTTTATTGGATTAGATTGGTAAACAACTAAACCTAAATTATCCCTGACCACTGGACAACACGGTCAGCAGGAAGGGAAAAGTACCAGCATGCTGGATAAAGACAAGACACAAGACAGGAATGAAAGAGGATGAAGACGTCGAGTCACTAGCCATGTTTCCATTGAAATGTAGCGTCAATTTTAAACTAATTTACAGAAAATCAGGAAAAAGAAAATGCTAATTTCCATTTCCATTCACTTTATCTAGATTTGTGTCATGGTCAACAAATTCCACGAAAAGTCAAACCAACATTTTATTGATCATATTAACGTTAAAGTGGTGTCTGTGATGCCAAAGCCCAATATATTTTATTCCTCTGCGTCATAGAGCTCCATTGTTTTCCTATTAAAAACACATCAATGAGCCACACTGTTGCACCGCATGACATGTTCCATCATTACCATGTACGCACGAGTGCACACACACACACACACACACACACACACACACACACACACACACACACACACACACACACACACACACACACACACACACACACACACACACACACACACACACACACACACACACACACACAGACACACTTTGAGTCAACCCCACATACACTGTCCTGCTGTGAATTCTCACTAGAGCACCAAATATGTCTGAATCTGCAATTAAAAATAGTTTCCAATAAGTGCACTATTTTCTCCTGTTTAAGTGATAAAAACTACAGTGCTGCTCAACTGTTTAGGAAATACTGTAATTTTTTTATAAGAAAAATATGGAATAAAGCCAGGCTCATCCCATTATCATAATCTGTTGGGAGCTTTCATTGTATTAAATAATAGAAGGATGTCTGAAGAAGATTGATGAGATGAAAAACTATGATCAATCAACAAAAAGTGTACCTTTTGGTTCTCGCCGATTTCTTTGCGGATCTCAGAGTTGACCACTGTTTTAGTGATGGACCTGTGAGGGGAAAGGGCAGACTGAACTGTAAAACTGCAAACTTCAGTAACTGTTAACTAAAACTTTTTATTGTAGATACTGTGTGTGTGTGTGTGTGTGTGTGTGTGTGTGTGTGTGTGTGTGTGTGTACCTGGCTTTGGTGGGGAAGTTCTGACTTAGGTCTTTCATAACAGTGAGGGCTTCAACAGCGGGAGCAGCAAGAATGCGAGCTGCTGTCTGAAAACTTAGATCTATAAAAGAAAAGGTGGGTGGACAGAAAGGTAGGCAAGGAAGGCAAAATAAAAATGGGAATGAGACGAGTGGACAAAAGCAGAGAGGAGATGAGGAAACACACAAGAGACAGAGAAACACAGAAAGAGAAATAGTTTTAACAAAATAAAAGCAGTATGAGCAATTGTCTGTACTCTGATATAAGCCCACAAAGGGTGGACACTCAACTTTCTAAAGCATACAGTTTTTTTTTTTTTTTTTTACACAATTCATCCTGAGTGGGACATGAATGTCCACCCAATAGCGGTTTGTGACAACCCAAATGTCAACCTAATGGTGGCGCTAGAAGAAGAGTCAGAGAATTACCAAAGTCATTAGAGCACATTGTCTGGGGACCATGAATGTCTGAACAAAATTTCATGGCAATCCATCTACATGTTGTTGAGAAATTTCCTTCTGGACCAAAGTGGTCCCCGCTGGACGGACGTTGCCATCCCTAGAGCCACGTTGCTAGCATGGTTAAAAAAGTAATCTGTTAAGCTAATTAACGTATTAATTAGCAAATAATTCCATGTTAACATGCTGGTCTTCACACAGACATTAATTAAAACTATCTCAAAGGATTTAAGGCAGGATTAAGAATACAGACTACAATATATTAACATATGTGTATGTGTAGAGGAGACACTGTATGAGAGTATAGAGCTTCGAAGAGTGGAGGCGTCGAAGAGTGTAGCGAGGACTACTTCAATGCAGTGAGCATCTGTAATGATGTTGTAGCCTGTGTGATTATTAGCCCCAGGAGGTCTCCCTCTCTTTGTAAACAGGCTGAGCTAATGAGCCCCAGCGGGGTAGAAGATAAAGACAGGCGCCCACATGACATGTCTCTCTCATCCCGTCACATCCTTTATTAAAACACAATCAAAGCAGCCTCATGCCTACGATAGACATTTGCATGAAAAAAACAACAACACATAAACCAGGAATAGTATGTATAAATATGTATAGGATGAACTCAAAAGTGGACACAATTACATG
This sequence comes from Perca fluviatilis, assembly GCF_010015445.1. NCBI lineage: Eukaryota > Metazoa > Chordata > Actinopteri > Perciformes > Percidae > Perca > Perca fluviatilis. The sequence goes on along the minus strand of NC_053131.1, from coordinate 14,821,775 downwards.
TGAAAGTGTGTTTAATATGCAATCCAATAGATGATGTAACCTTAATCAATATTGCTTTTATGTCGCAGCAGACAATGCTCTCATGGCTTCAAGATATTATGGCTCAAATGTATCAAGAGGACGCTGATCGACCGCGGCCATTGATTACAGAACTAGACCGATAACATTTTCCGCTGCGAGTTTGATTCACTGGTGGTATGATTTTACTGTTAAAGCAACATAAGCCAATACTAATTTCGGTTTATTTATTTATGATCAGTGCATAGGTAGAATAAATCAAACTAATGAAACAACTGCATTAATAGCACATCTACAACAGGGGTACTCTCACTGGATTTAGTTCACTTTTAATGATGTCAGTGTGTCAGGGAATGATTACAAGATAACGTTTTAAAACCCGTTTTCATAGCTAAACACGTACAGTTAAGGCTTGCAATTTAGAGTTAATTTATACATTTAAATCAGCAGAAAACTAAATCTAAAATGTCTCTTTATATCTTATTGTACATCAAGGGAATCACGTTTTTGCTCCTTTTAATTAGTTAGCTTCTTTCATTGATTAGCTTTAAGGATGTTAAAATCCAGTTATTCCATCCTGTCTGACAGTATCATAGATACATCCTGCATAAGTCACAGCTCTTCATTGAAGCTATGTGATCTATATACACTGGGTGATAGTCAATGTCTTGCATCATTTTATACCCATTGTACATAGCAAAGTATTCAGACTATTTAGTTAAAGAAAGACAATGCAACTTTTGAAAGAAGAAATAACACATTCTTTCTCTTACAGATGAAAAGTTGATTTCATAATCAATAAACCCCACCCTTGCACATATTTTATACTCAGGGGTCCTGCATTCTATATCTTACTCATGTGACAGTACAAATGTATTATCAGCAAAATGTTCTTAAAATATTAAATATAAAAGTAGTCATTATGTATCAAATAGTTTGTCAAGGCGGAGCAGTTGTTAAAATAAAGTGTGTGTTTAAACAAAGTTTGGCTTCATATTGAGTGAGGTTTCGGGGGGTTTTAAGCAAGAGATCTGTAAAAAATGTTCCACAGGTTTCTACGAAATTGTAAAGACAGGGTCAGAAAACAATTGATCACAATTTGATGGGGATGAAGATCTGGGATTTCTGCCATTAGATCATTATCTAATAGACACAGAGTTCAGTCCGAGTCCTGAGGGCGTATTTACAGAATCATAAAATCCATTCCCTCAAAATGAAAGTGACAGGAATAATGCCTGCAGGTGGTAACAGTAAGCTGAGGAAGTGTTTAGTTTTGACGCTCAGAGGGCTTGACAGTTTATTTTCATTAGCCTGTCAAGACACTGGCCCTGTCAGTTTTTCATATTTGCTTCACTCTACTGTCAACAATCAATCAATATTACGTATAATACTTTATGACGTTTGTAATACTAATAGGTAGAGGTGTGACGAGATCTTGCAATATTAAAACGTGATATTTTTCATTAAGGTGAAAAGTTGTCTGGCGATATCAGTACACAAGCAGCCAGCATGGAGTCCACACACACACACACACACACACACACACACACACACACACACACACACACACACACACACACACACACACACACACACACACACACACACACACACACACACACACACACACACACACACACACACACACACACACACACACACACACACACACACACACACACACACACACACACACACACACACACACACACACACAGTGTGGCGGCTGGCTCACGCTCTCGCTCTCTTTTTTAAATTGAGTCCAGAAGTCGAAATCAAAGCCTAACTTTACTTGTAATGATATTTAACAAAGTAGTTCAGTTAGAAGGTCACACACAGCTTCAATTAGCTCACACTGCAGTTTTTAGGTCTGAAGAGGTTAGTTATACAGGAGAGAAGCCGGTCATTTCCTTCATTTTGTGACTTTCGATTGAATAAAAGACTTTTTCCAGTCATATTTCGTCATTGAAGTTATCTTTAAAATAGTGTTGAAATCAAAATGATTTGGAGAAGAGACCCACCTTGCATTTGCCAGACTTTCAGAGGGGCCATGTCATTGGTGCTTTCTACCAAATGTTTCCTCAACTCCTTTAACTGCTCTTTCAGCTCTGGGTAGAGGGTCCTGGTGAGAGAACGACATGGACAGAGAGTAAGTTAAAGCCCTAATTGCTCATTTCAAGTGAGATTCACAGGATTCACATATTGATTTGTTTATTTTCAGGTTAGTTTATCAGACACAAAGGTTTATTTGAGGGTAAAAAACTGTATCACCGGCTGACACAGAGCCACTCACTTCAGTTTGCCAAAAAGGAATCCCTGGACCTCGTCCACTGGATCATTCTCTCCGATCACTGTAGCATTCACCTCCGCCTCTGAAACCACAATCAATTAACTCGTTACTCACATGAGGACTCCTCCGGATTACACCATCATGGGCATGTGTGTATGGATAGTGTGTGTGTGTGTGTGTGTGTGTGTGTGTACCTTGGACTTGTGTGTCGTCCTTTGCCTTGTACTCCTGGCTTTTGATGGCCAGCTCCACTCCATACCCCGACAGATAGACTTTATTTCCGCTTGGATTCTGGAGGGTTAAAACATTGTAAAAAGACGAGGGGGTGAAGTCGTCTTTATCTCTATCACAGGTTTGTCAGATGCTTTAACACCACTTTAAGATATATTCAGCGAGAGAAAAATGCATTTGTAAAATGAATTCAAGCTGCACTGATGGTGAACTTAACAATGTTTCCAATCCATATACAGTCAGCAGAAAATATATATATAAACACATGTGCTTGCTCGCTACTTTGACAGCTTTTAAGTACAGACAACATTAACTGTACCCTGATTGGCCCTGAAGCTTTAAAGTAAAAAGAAAAAGCGTTAAGTGCTAAAACCTCTCTATTGCCCAGGACTTCGTGCCTATAAAACAGATGGTGAAGATAATTTTGCATAATTAGAGGGAGGGGGAAACGTATCAACTGTATTTGCATGTGAGGGAAGTAGCAATCCAACTTCAACCTGACATGATAAATTGGAAGCACTTTTCATCCCAGGTGAAAATGAGAAGCCCAATTAAACTGCAGTGTTTTCTTAAATTAACCCTAACTTTTTTTAAGATAAAAGATGACTGGAAACACAAGTGCTTTTTAATCAACACCTTGCTTCATGTTCGCTAACCGGTACATACAGTCTATTCACTTGTGGGGGCTGCGCAGTACTTCTACACCCCATGACAGCAGTTGTGGATGGAGAGGAGAGTATACATTCACAGTCACACAGACAACCACAAGAATCTGAATATCATTTAAGCTAAGTTCCCACATCCAGATGTTTTTCAAGTTGCCAGTTCGCTGTGTTCAACTTGCTGTCTTGTTTTCCACACTACCTGACTGACTGGCGACAGGGGCTCACACTACTGTTAGATCTTTTACGGGGAGGAATCCCCGAGCGTAGTCTCAAAACGACGTTATTGTCACGAAAACACATGCGAGAAATGACACGGGACATGGCGGGAATACCATAAGTGAGACGGGATTTTTTTAATGTTTGCCAAAAACAAGCGCTCCAGGTTGTTGGTGGCTGATTTGCAGCTATAAAACAAAGAAGAAAATGAAAGATCAGACAGATCGCTTTTAGGGGGTGTTGTCGTTGACACACACGTTCAAATCTTTACAATTTATAGCCTGTTTTCTCTACGTACAACAACAACAACTTTGGTCTGTGTTGAACATGTAACACATACAGTTAAGTACAGGCGACCCCCCCCGCCTTGTTTCCCCCCTCAGCCCGTGTCTTGCACTCTCACTTGCTGTAGCTCCCCGGCAGAGTCCCTGACTTCTCCAGATAGTTAGCCTGCTAGATTTCTGGAATGTGTGTGCGAGGCATCAGCAAGCCTCTTGTCTGGCGTTTTTCAACAGTTCACACACTGCGCTCGAGTGCATGCACGCAAGTGGCGAGCCAATACTGACTTGCTTCCGATATGGGGCTTTTGTCAGGGAGCTCCAAAAACTTGGCGAGCGGAAAATCAGGGCTTAAGTCCTTTAGTGGGCACTTGCCTTTAGTAAGTGATCTAAATACAGTAGTAGTGCATCAATTTGTACTGTTAGTTGTGTTGGTATTTCTGAGAATATGTGCAAATGAAGAAACAGGAGATGGATGGATGAATGTTGAATCGGCCAGGCTCTTATACCCAATTTACACCTGGCCTTAAAATGCAATTTGTGTTTTTATATGTTATCTAGATGAAAAACGTGTGTTAATGTCTGTTCCCAAATTCCGCCAGACCGCAAGTTAATACTTCTATATCCTGCTACCCGCTAGATTTTAACTGCGGTTGTGCCATTGTGTACTGTGAACTGCATCAACCATTTAAAGTTAATCTTGTTAAAAGAGTGTGAGAAAAACCTACAGCCAGGTAATGGCGGAGCACATAAGTCGCCAGGCCTTCGTTGACTTTGGATGATATGACTTGGTGAAGCCTCTGGAAATCTGGTTTCCCAAACTCGCCATACAGAATGACAACAGGAGCATCTGGATTTGATCCTGGGTATTTGTGATCGCCTTTGAAAAGGTATGGTTTCCGCCTGAAAGAGAGACAGCAAACTCAGGTATGAGTTTGGTCATTATTTCACTGGTTTATCACCCTTGTGTCTGAATTGGATGCGTCTTTAAATTACCTCTCAGGTGCTGATTTCAGCAGTGTTGCTAAACCTTCTTCATCGCACGTCTTTTCTCCGTGGACGCTGAAAAATGCTGAGCAGCCAGAGGGAGGAGGCTCGTTGGACGCTATCTAAAAAAAGAACAGCAGGAAATTTCATTCACATTGAAAAGAATAGGACACCTCTCACTCTCACTCACACACACACACACACACACACACACACACACACACACACACACACACACACACAATGCTTTAAACACAAAATCAAAGCATCCTCCTGGTACCTGTTGGAAGGAGTATACTGTTGCAGAGTAGGCTCTGAGGGAGAGGGCGAACTTGAGCATGTTCACCTGGACGGAGCTGAGCAAGGCGCCGGCTTTCTTTACAATCAGGTCATAGTAGGCCTGATCTGTGTCTGCATGACGACAATCAGCACAAACAGAAGTAATGTGTCAACATTGTGTTCCTTGACATGGTTTCTCTCGCTCTAGTCAACGGTTTAAGATTATTTAAGTCTTTCACGGGAGTTATGGTCTAATTGTTCTTACAGGGGTCGACACAAATGAAGAAAATATCGTTTGCAGCTCTGTTCTATCGTGTTATTGCTTGCATAAGTGTTTGGCCAAAACACTGACACTGCAATTGCTTCCAACATCATAAATTCAGCTGCTCCCAGCACAGAGACTAAAAGTGAAAACTCGTCTTGAGTGGCTGCAGCAGCTTCACTTTACCATCATGCTCTCCTTCTATGTTCTGATTGGCCTCCACAAAGTCCCAGAACTTCTCCTGGCTCTCCTCTGCCAGAAACTCACTGAGGAAGAAAAAGATAAGGGTGGCAGTTTCATAAGATGTGCATGTATGGATGATACACTTTGTGCATACTGTCTGTAAATTGTTAACAGCTACATTTGGATGAATAAGGGACTTGAAAGAAACAATGACTTTCTAGCAATGACTTTTTTTATTTTGCTAGTCAAAGTCAGAGCACAGGGCCAGCTGCAGCATGCAGTACTGCATCTGAAGCCTTTAAGTATTCAGCATCTTGCTCAAGGACGCATCAGTGAGAAACAAGTTTAAACTCACTTAGAGGACATCCTCAGTAATGACCCTACAAGCCCTCAGGACATTGATTTATCTATTATCTGCTTCCGAAATGTAATGTCAGTGTCGTACCTGGCCTCCAGCAGCAGAGGGGTATCTGCCCATTTGGTTGTGAGGCTGGTAGTGACGGCCTTGGAGTCTGCACCCCCAGATACTGCAGAGAGCAGCGATAGCAGCAGGACCCATAGAAGCCACATCCTCACGCCTATGCCTGAGAGAAGAGTGGAGGGAGTGGTGTCAAATGAGTTGAAGATTCATAGGAATGGCAGGATAATCAGAGCATGAGTTTGTGTTACAGAGCCAGAGAGGAGATAGCAAGCTAAATTTATATATGGCACTTTAAAAGAATATTTGGTGACACACGGACATCTAAAATACAGGTGTGACACAGGAATCCAGTCAATGAGTCCGAGACACATTTCACTGCCTCAAACATCAGTAGGATTATTTTATCTGTGATTTTGCAAATGTTAATATGCAATGTACATATTGCTACTTGATATTGCTTTAAGCCATATTACCAAACACACTAGGATACTACAGATTTGCCTCTGCCATAAAACTTAATTTTGAAGCATGTTTGCTAGCTTTCCGTCTGAATGCAATGTGTATGTTTATGTGTCAGCAGTGGTCATCATAGTTTCCAACAGTTCAATGACACATGAGTAGAAGGCAACATCATATGAAAGGTGGCCACTAGAGATGCTTTTGACATGCTTTATGATGCAAGGTGCAAAGTACAACCCACCTCAGCTTGATGCAGATTAGGCTGAACCACTAACTTGGCAAAGCAGCCAATTGCACCAAGGTTCAATTTGGCATTTGGCTTTTCATCATTTGATTCATTGCAAATTTGTTTGGCAATTTACATCACTAAAGTAAAAATATCAATGAATGAGGGCCCTGCATTATTCCATTACGCTGTAGCCCTGAGTCTGAATCAAGTCTTAAGAATTGTTTTAGTTTATATTGTGCTCATGTTGTCCATATTCCTAATTAAAAGTTTGCTTAATGTGAAAATTGCCTATTTGATGCACAGTGAACCTGAGGCTAGGTATGGTCTACTATGGCTGCAACTGATGATTATATTTTATAATCCATTGCCATCAATCTGCTAAATAGTTTACCAATTAATCATGTTTAAAACATCACAAAAGTCAACAATAGAGGCCAATGTGATTAATTAAATTATTAAAATGTCTCTAACAGTCAACAACCGAAAGTTAATCCGTTTCTAATAATGTTTAGTGAAGGTAAAGCTGCAAACTCTCACATTTGCCAATCAAGTTATTGACTTATATTTGCTGCTCTATAGTCCAGTGGTTCCCAAAGTGGAGCCTGCGGATGCCCATGGGTCCTTGAGGGGGTCCCCAGCACAAAGAGGAATAATTTATTTTCACTATAATCCATCCATAAGTAACACAATGACTAGTTTGTTCATGGGTCTCATCCACTTTCTTTACAGTTTTTCACGATCGCTATGACACTTTTTTCAATACTTTTAACAACTTTCCTAAACTCTTAACACAGTTAGCACAACATCCGTCTGTGTAGGCTATACAATTAACACATTTCTTGTTGCTTTGACACAAAATGCATACAGTTAACACACAAATTTAAAATGCTTAAATTTCTTTTACACACAAGCTCCACCAAAACCAAAACAATGGATCTTTACTGCCAAATTTCCAAATGCTTTCACACTGTATGTCAGAACAGATAACATCATGTTCTAATCCTAACTTATAGGCTAAAGTCAAAGTGAACAGCTGTTCAAATTGTAAATTGAAACACAAATATATCCCCTGCATTTTATACATGCATTTATTGGAAACAGCTGATTGAAGTTATGCAAATACGTAGATCAATCCCAGCTGATTCCCTTCTAGGAAACACACTCAGGTGTTGAGGTTCTTTCAATCGCATGATCATATGGTAGTACAGTAAAAGAGGACCTATTTGAACAATATACTGTAGATGAACACAGAAAATAAGAAAAATGCCTTCACGAGGGAGAGGAAGAGGAGTACCAGAACAATTCTGTCTCTATCTCCTTTTTTTCATAAACCGTACATTCTATAAAGCTACTCTGACATGGGTCATTAATTTTTTATTGAATCTCTGCAGCAAAAGAAACAAAACGGTGGCCGGGTTGAATCAGTGGGTAGAGCAGGCGCACATATACTTGGAGGTTTATGCCTCGACGCAGAGGTCCAGGGTTCAAATCTGGCTTGTGACGATTTCCTGCATGTCTCCCCCTCTCAACTAGCTGTCCTGTCAAATAAAGGTGGAAAAGCCCAAAAAATAATCTTTACAGTAAAAGAAAATATGCATGCATTTACTAAACCCAACAAAACAAAAATGCAGAGAGACTTCAAGAGAAACTGCAGTCCAAAACACAATCTATGATCAATACAATATACTATTGTCTGTTGTATAAGGGCAGACCTGACTAACACATTTAAAATGATGCAGTTTCTGTAATTCCATCTGATGTTAGTGTTTTTTATGTCATTGTGCAGTGATTGACTAAATATTCCTGTTGGGAGAGAACATGTGTTAGTGTTTTGGAAGAATTATTTGATTTTGAGACATGATTGCATTGTTTTGGTAGACAGTGTATTGTGTAAGTGAATTATTGTATTTCGAAAATCAGTGTTGGAGTTTAGTTTACAGTTTTTTTTTGAGCATGAAATTAACTGTTTTGCCAATCGTGTGTTGTAGGTGTGTTGGTGCGTTAAGAGTTTAGGAAAGTTGTTAAAAGTATTGAAAAAAGTGTCATAGCGATCGTGAAAAACTGTAATAAAACATCTAAAAATCCTGTCAGATGGGGGACCCTGGGACGAAATCTTATCAAATAGGGGTCCGTAAATAAGTTTGGGAACCACTGCAATAGTCTACTGTGTGCACTGCACTTTATTGAAACTTCTAGGCGACATGGTGCATACATAGAGGGCAGGAAGTAGCACATTTTTGGCAGAACAGGTTAATTCGGCCATAAATCTAAAACAAAATATTGATTGATCTGGATACAGAGTCATACAGATAAAAAGTGCGAGTAAGACAGGAAGAGGAAGAACCCTGAGTCACGACATCCTAATTTTAATTACAGTTTCGTGTATACTTAACAGAATACGACGTTACGGATATACGGCCACTCGCTAGTAAACAAAAAGCTCCGGGATCACTGTCCAATAGGGAAGTTCAGCGTGTCTCCTCCGTCCAATGAACGCACAGTTTGTACACCCGGATTGTTTCAATGATAATCATAAGAGGCGTAAGGTAACGTTAATGTGTTTGTAACATGTTTAGGTTGAAGTGGTCTCAATAGCGTTAATGTCCGTTATATTGACATCCAGAGTCCGTCAACAGTTGGTGAACTCACGGCGAGCTAACGCTACCCGAAGATTAACGTTAGCCAAAAAGACGCAGTGAGCTAGCTAACTGTTCCTACACATTAAGGAAAACTACACGATTTTAACTTGTTTCAGTTTAATCACAGTCAGCTAATATTGCAGTCTCTAAACACCATTTACAACCAGACTCGGATACAGTCGTTTATAGTTTAATCACATAAAACAATATTGATATTCTCACCGAAGCCGGCTCCGTAGCTTCCTGCATTCATGGTCGGCTGGGGAGTGGGAGGGTCCTGTTAGATAGATTAGGTAAGAACAATTTTGCCTGTTTAAAATTTCTGAAATCCTCGGAGCATTAAACTATTTAACAACACTGAAACGTGACTTGAACACAAAATAGTCAATTTCACTGAGAGATAATTAAAAACTGAAGTATGAGGAAACTGAACTTAATCTGGCAATTAACTTTACTGCCTAACCCCTTCCTCCGAAACTGAAAAAGAAAAAAAAACATAATTAAACATATTTTAATTTTTTACTCAATTAAAAAAAATATTTTCCCCCAAGATAATAATGACACACAGAACAGAGGGCACAGAACATTTGGAGAAAAGGAACAAAAATGATCAGCAGTTAATATTCATTTTAAAAGTGGTTGGACTGTGACAAACTCAGAAAACAAATGCAAATCACAAAACTATGATATTCCTGCTAAAATGAGACATTTACTGTATTTAAAAATATAAATGTGAGTGGCTGGAAAGACATGACCTATGACAACAGAGCTCATTTCTGGATAGTTATATATCTAATATAAAAATGTAGCAGTGTTCAGTGGTTATTTGTTTCAGTTAAATGAAAACCCCCAACCTAAACATAATTGACATCGTGCCGTCCTAGTAATTTTGGACAGTAAAATCAATATTTACTAACATACACAACTCTCTCCGACTACAAATCAGGGCAGGTGTCACTTTTATTGAGTTGGTTCATTGACACTTCATTAGTGGCAGGCTCCATTGGTTCCTAGAAATTAGTTTGAGATAGTACATCCAAAAAGAGTTTATCTGAAATGCAGATGTAAAACAGAAAATGTCTGCATGTTTTTCTGTTTTTACTGTCTATGCTGCAGATTTACAGGATTATTGTCATGTTGCTGCCATTATTCTTAACATGTTAAAACTCACACATGTCATATATTGAAAGAGAGGAGTCTACAGAAAGCACAGTAATTAAATGTATGCAGGTATGCTATGTATTTGCACGTGTATCAATTTGTATGCTTAGCTATGTGTGTAAGTAGGTGTATCATTGCAGGTATGTACACTATATGGCTATGTACATGCAGAAGTACATACATATATTCTTGTGTGGGTATATTTTATTCTGTAGATACATTTAGGGCTCCCACACTAATTTTACACCAGCAACTGCTAAGCTGATTCTTATGTATTTGGGACTTGATTTGAGAAAACAGCATGTATTCATCTGAAAATTGGAAATTAGGTTTGCTGCATGCATAGCCATGGGAAATAAATGCTGTATTTAGAATAAGAATAGGCTGTCTCGTTGGTCAGCAATATTTGTTATGTGGTAATGGAAAAGCGGAGAAGGCACCTGGGATTCCTGGGATCCATTTTATAAAGCTTTACCTTGAGTTTGTGTGATAAGCTATCTTTTTTCCTTTGGTGCAGAGTGCAAAAAAAAAAAGTGTGTACCTGTTGTGTGGTTTAGATAAAAGGACGATGAAAGGTACAAGAGACACTGTCCCAGGGTGAAGAGACACGGGTCTTGCTTTTTTCATTTACTCGCTCTGAAGCCTAAATTAAATTGGACAGTTGATCCTCCGGAGGGAGCAGTTCCAGGGTTTGATTTAACATTATATAAAAAGCAGCAACATTAATTATCCTGCTGGATTTGACCTTCACTTTGTGCGCGCGCACATGACACCTCACGCATGTAGATACATACACACACACACACACACACACACACACACACACACAACACACACAACACACACAACACACAACCCCTCCCCTCCCCCCCTCATTCCCCCAGCATGGACTGACTGACTGTCTGACTGTCTGTTTATCTATCTATCTATCTATCTATCTATCTATCTCTCTCTCTCTCTTTTTTTTTTTTTATCTATCTATCTATCTATCTATCTATCTATCTATCTATCTATCTATCTATCTATCTCTACACATATAGACAAACACAAAAATCAGCTGTATCCCTATGAGGACAGGCAATAACATCCTCACTAGCCTGTCCTTGCAAGTATACCTAAACCTAGCCACACACACACACACAGACACACACAGACACACACACCTGCTGCCCACAGGGCCTGTTCATCTGTCAAGGAGGTGACATCTTCAGATGAATTATGGGAGATGGTTGTCATCTTCTCCGGGGGTCACATACGAAATGGCGAACCCAGGCTGTGGGCTCCCTCTCCTCACATTGTCACTCGTCAGCCATTTTAGAGGTTGAAAGCCTCAACAGGGGACCAAAACGACCTCAATTAAACCTCCATTAATATTAATACTTTTTGTCGTTTCACGTGAGTTGCTGCTAATTAAATGTGTCCCTGACTTTATAATGGGGGTCAGCCGGGGTCTCCTACATGAAGCTCATTCACCACATTACAGCCACCAAACACTGGTCTGGTCTGGGCTCAAATCATAAATACAGATAGAGAAGAGGGCAGTCTTGGTTACCTTGGTGTTTCTACATAAACACTTTTTCAGCAAGATCAGGAGCTTTTAAATTGAGATATTTTATGCATGGTAACATTTATGATTTTCATTTCTATGCTCCCTTGTGTGCATGTGCCATTGTGTGTGTATTAAGGGAATGTATTACCCCTCTAACAGCCTTACATTTCATGTTTGGATCTGACCTAGTGTTTGTATTTTGCTACATTTCTCCAACATCAACATTTATAAGACTTTTATATAGAGGTTATTAATAAGTTTGCAGTGGATCAGCTTTATGAGCTCCTGGGCCACAGCTCCGCACACACACACACAATAATGGGATTGTGGGATTCCTCAAATTGGACTCCCACTGGTCTCAGTCTGTACGAGCTCCAGAGCCGAGTGCTTCCTGGGAGGTTGGATTCTTCTGTTCAATCCTTTAATATCATGAGAGAAGATTGGTGTTGACCTGGGAGATTAACCAAACCCAGAGTGGAAGGTCAGAATAACGGCCCCAGATGTCCGATCTAATCATATTCATTTTATTGCTGAAGGAAAAATGTGCACTCCCACACTGGATTGCCCTCTCTTGTTGCCCTGGGCATTTACTTTTTGACAAAACAGGGTATTGAAACTCTGCAAATTGTTTGTGTATAGAGATTTATCCACATTGTATATTTGACGATGAAGCTCTAAGCCATGCCACTGTTGGAAATGACTCAACCAGAGACAGAGGACCGAACTCCATGGTGACCAGTGCCAGCGCCAAAAGGGCAATACTCCAGAACTACAATAGCCTGGCTCTGATGCATGCGAGGGAGGCTCTCAATATGAACTTATCTGCTGAATTCCACGCTGAAAATAAGCGATAATAATGCCAGAGCTTCTTTTGTCTGCATGAAAGAAGCATGGGACCGGCAATGACGAGCTGCAGCCAGTTTGACCTCCTAATAATGGACGGCAGCCAGAGCCCATGCAATCACTCAAAACTGGATTCCCACTGCAGGAGAGAGCAAGCACTTTCTCGCACATGCACATGTACACCCAGACAAAAGCCGTCCAGCCCTCTGCAGTAGCTGATCCATTATTGTTTGTTTAGTCCAGCTGCACTTGAAATGACAGCGACCCAGAGCTATGAGGAGGATTAAAGACTGCGTTCAGTCCAATACACCATGTACCAGCTGCCAGAGAGGCTGCACAGCCTTCCCTTTTTCTCCCGCTCCCCCTCATTCTCTGCTCATATGTCAGGCACAGAAACATCCTCTCTTCCCTCCTGTCTTACATAAAGGCCCTCTCTGATTCCTCATCTCCCTTACACTCATCTTTGTTGGTGCAGCCTGCCCGCTCTGATCTCTCTCTAGCCAATTGCCTCCGCCTGTCGCTGTCCAGGCAAATTATTTTTCTGCCCAGCCTCGAGGGGTCAAAGTTGAAGCTCGCCAGACTGTTGATGAGACAGGGTGAAAGCCTGTGCTCTGCTCCCTCTCCTTTGCGTGCTCAGCCAAGGACAGGGAATGATATTTATACCGGCCCTCCGTCTCCTGCTCGCCAAACGCTACCTGCCGCAGAGGAGGAAGTGCATTTGTGTGCATATACGTGTGTTAGGCAGGCCCTGAGTGTCTGCAGATTGAATTAGGCAGTGGATCACTGTTGACAGGGCTGAGGCTGTCATTAGGGGAGGGGCAGGCTGCTTTATGTGGTCACGGTCCTGTGGTTAGTGTAGGCGAGTGGTAGAAATGTCCTCTAGTTATAGTTTGGCCTGTGGATGGCTGTGCAGAAACCTGGAAGGAAATGTTCCCACAAAAGTTGTCATAAAATCCCCCAACTGAGCATTTCTTAGGAGGAATATGTGGCTGCATTTCAAGTCAGTATTTTCCATATATAAAAAGTTAAAGGGAGATGTTTTTCATGCTTGATAATAGAGTGATAGAGCAGGTAAACTTCATAAATGATATGCAGTGACAACCAAAACACAGTCAGGTCTGTAAAAATGACATATTTTAATTGGTGGCTTGAGGATTCATTTTTGCAATCATAAGAAACAAACCCAGAATTATGCATACAGAAGGAGCCAGAGACAGACTGCACACCAATCTGAAAAAAAAGTCTCTATCACACTCTTTTTAAAAAAAAAAAACAAAAAGAAAAAAAAAAGGATGAGGTTAGCGACACCTGGGTTGCTTCATTGTCACAAAGGAATAGCTGTTAAGACATCAGATATACATAGTGATGAGACATAAAATATTTGAGTATAGCTTTACAGCATCAATTCCTGGAATCATTTCAGTGAAAGGATTTAGTTTGTCTTTCACACACTGCTCAGGACTGCTTCAAGTCTGATGGTCACTTGAAACTGGAACACTGAAAAATAAAACACTCTGAAAAAGGTACAGAAGCAGTTTTTTATTTTGTCCTCAAAAACTAATGCAGAGCCAGATATTGGTTTGGAGCCCAAACGCAAGTCTGACTTTGAAAAAGAGGTTGTGGGCAAAATGCCCGGAGTTGCAGTGTTTTCTAGTCTCCAGTTTCAAGAATACAATGAAGGGGAAGTTAATACGAAACAAAAAAAAAAAGAAGGGAGATCTCTCTTCCCAGTTCCATGTGCGTTAGTTTGAAGGCTACACAAAAAGCAGCATATTGACTCTAGATGCAACCCAATACCTTTTATCATCCCCCTCTTGTTCTTCTCTCCTTCCCTTCATGAATCATCTCTGATTTGAAAGGAGCTGATCAAAAGGGTTCCAGGGTGATTAGTTGAAATTTAACAAGGATGGTGGTGGGCGGCTATATCGTTGATTTCTCCTTCCTTCAGACGTAAAAAAACAAAAGTCTATTGTTAACAACAACAACAGGATGCAACATGTTATTTATCTTACACCAAGGAAGCATGCATCCTCCAATTGCCCCCCTGGATGACACCAAACTTGGACTACATTCAGTTTAATTAAATCGGGCTGTGACACGTCTTTCCCCCACTTTTACATTCTCTTCTCCACAGTCTCCTCTTGGTTTTCCCTCTTATTGCTCAGATTCTTTGCTTTTATTAAGGTTGGGGTTCAATAACGTTTTATGGAATATGAATTCAGTATTACATTTGCATTTTGTATCTGAACCATCTTAGGTTAGAGTTATAAGATCTGTAATCACCCTTGGTTAGCGGAGGTGGCATAAACACTTTACAACCTGCACCTACAACCTGATAATTAGATTAACAGGGTCAAATATGAAATGTTGATTAAGTGTCTGGCACGCTGAAAATAACAAGTGGTGCTTACTTGCTTTTACACCTCGTGTTCCGCGAGCAACTTGCTCCAAATGCTCAAAGTCCTGATACAGAACTATTAAAATGATCATCTTAAAATATTAATATGAAAAGGTTAAAATTGACGTCACGCAATCAGCTAGATTCTCTAGAGAAGCCACTCTGTTACAAAACCACACAGTCCACTCGCAGTTATGATGTGGTGTTTCTTCCCCTAAGAAACAAAGTTCCATTTGAGCCATTATGAAGTCAATATTAATTGGATACAGCTGATGTAATCTGCCGTTGGTATGGCAACATCTGAGACCTCAGCATTCTGTATGTTACTCCGTGATTCATTCACATAGTGTTCCCTACGTAAACCTAAGGGTAAAAGGTCAAAACGTTATTTTTTTCCCCACAGTTATCCAGTAGCAGGTTGTGTCTCCAAAGTTTTTTTTTCGGACTGATAAAATGTTTACCCGGGGCAAGACCAGCATTTAAACCCGACCATTTCCACAGGCTTCCGCTATGCTGGCATGTACACAAAGCCAGCTGCTCGGGTCATGCCAGTAGCCATCACAATCTATGGAAATATAGGATTTAAATGTTATATTTGCCCAGAGCCGACACCTGTGGGGCCACAAAAATTCCCTCTGAAGATTTGTCCAGCTGCTGGAAAACAGCTGCTGGATAACTAGTAAAAAAAATAACGTTTTTATTTAACCTTAAGGTTTGTGTAAGAAATCACAGAATAAGTGCTGACTGAGATCACAAAACGGTCCTAATGTGGGTGACGTTTGTCATTTTAACAGGCAAAAGCTACATACAGTACATGTTTTCTACGGTGCAGGAGGAGAGATAAAATGTTCAACAAGAGATTCGTTAGGATCAAAGCTTAGCGAATGTGGGTATTTTTGCAAAGCAGGAAACGCTGCTACAACAAATTCTGTAATCCTGGGTCACAGAATTTGCTGCAATTGGCGGAGCCGACTGTCGTGAGCCAATCCTACTTGTAGATTTTGCTGTCAAGAATAAAGACGTGTCACACGTGCAGATTTTGAAAAATCTAAATTAGTTTTAGATAATTAGAGTGATACAGTCCTCATGTGTAACTACGTCACGGGAGGTAATAGGAAAAAGGGGAAATAAACTGATAAAGGAAAGGGCAGAGGGGAATATTATTGGCTTGCATCACTGTGATGGTCACACTGCTGTGACATACTGTTGGAGGGACTTTGTTGCCCTGCCCCTTCACCACAAAAAAAAAAAAAAAATGGCAAGATAATTGGTCATGGAACCAGTCATTCACAAAACTCATCAGGCATCCTCTCTCAGTCAGGCACGCTATTTACAAAGGCATACACATACGCCAATCAAAGGCATACTGTACATACTATTAAAAAATACACACACACACACACACACACACACACACACACACACACACACACACACACACACACACACACACACACACACACACACACACACACACACACACACACACACGAGTAGTCAGAGAAATCACTGGAGTATAATGCAGACATAATATCTGGCAATAATTATGTTGACTATGATCCCAGTACATAGAGGCACTGCTACCTTGCCCCGTGCGTCCTTCAGGGTAAAACCAAGTAAAATACCAGCCCCATTAACGAACTACAGGTCACCGGTGCTGTGTGCGCCCTTTCAGCAGGTGGGAAGAAGGCTCGTTTGAGACTGACGCTTTTGCAAAGGGAAAAAAAGAGAAAAAGAAAAAGAAAGAAAAAAAGAGAGAAAAAAAAAAAGAGAAAGTGAAAATGCCACCCACTACATTAAGGGCTCACATTGCCATGGTGACCAGTAGTTCCACAACTCCCATCTCGTGCATTTGTCTGATTTAAGGTTTCCGAAGCGCTTGCCGCTTCACACAGCACGGTTCCTGGCAACAAACTGCAGCAGACTCTCCCTCCTCTCCCTGCCTTTGATTTCTTCGCACCTATGTAAGATTCAACTCTGTAATTGGATGTCATTCTCTGCAGGACTGAGACACACAAAAACAAGGAGAGAAAAGGAGAAATAATGAACTTGTTAAGCGACAGGAGCTTTGGAAACCTTGAACAGAGAAACAGGCCACATCCCCCCCCCCCCAAGATGCAAGGCTTCAGTAATGGCTATGGTCCATTGTACATCAATCCGATCCATTAGCTTTGACTTATAAAACCAATAAAAATAAAGAAATAAAGGAATCACTTTTCTTTAGGCAGCAACATTGGTCTCAGTGTTATTACAATTTTGCTTTAAAAAAAGCATAAACAAAAAGGAAAATATAAATGAATCATCCTAAAATGAGAATGAAATGTCATTATTTCATGACCAAAGCGGGTTCATGGGTGAAATGGCTGATTTTTTTTTTGATTTTTTTTTTTTTTAAAGCAGAAAGCTTTATTACACAACTCAGTCCAACTTTTCTTCACTTCTTTCGAGTTCAGTCTCTCATGTACTCCCACCGTTTTCTTTGTTCAGCTCAGCCATTAGCACACTTTTATAGCTTTCCCAGTTCTTTTGAAAATTGGAGCATCCAGGAAGTAGACTGCTCCTTTAGCAAGAGTTAGTGGGAATTCACAGACTTAATTTTATTTTCTCATGCTCCATATGAGGCCACAGAGAACGAGAGGAATAGAGTAGGAGGAGGAGGAGGGGAGGCGGGAGAGATGGATGATACTCGGTTGTCAGCAAGTCTTAAAAATATCTCTCCTCTGCTCAGTCAGTAATGATGACAAGAGAGACAGAGAACCTCAGAGGGGGGAGAGGGCAAGCGGGTGCTAATAACAACTGGGCAAACCTCAATAATGAGAGCTGATGCAATCAACCAAGCCCAGGTCTCCATAACAACCACTGCGACTCTCATTCACGCAGCCCTCTCTCCAGTCAAGTCTGTCAGTCATTTGGGTCTGTTGATGCAGGCGCCACTCTGTGTGTGTGTGTGTGTGTGTGTGTGTGTGTGTGTGTGTGTGTGTGTGTATATATATGTGTGTGTGTGTCTGTGTGTGTGTGTGTGTTTGCGTTTGTGTACTTTTCACATTACAGATGCATGTCTGTGTGTTATTTCTCATTGTGCTGCTACCAGCGGTTGATGATCTGGTTCATGTAGTCCTCAGTGGGAAGCCTGCTGCCCGCCTCCTCCGTTCTGCCTCCCTCCTCACCCTCCTCCCGCTCCTCCCTCTCCCCTTCTCCGTCCTCCAGTGTCGACACCGAGCTCTGCCGGCCATGGGAGGGCCACAGGTTGACGCCCAGGCCCAGGCCCTGGTGGCTCTGCTGCAAGTGGTTCTTGATGCGCTGCTGCCGCCTCTCCTGCTGCCTGGTGTACTGGTAGCGCTGCTGGAACAGATCCCTGGCGTAGTCGTACAGCTCCATGTCCAGCTCATTCAGCTCCTCTATACGCTGGACCTAACAGGAGGAGGGAGAAGACGAAATGATTAACTTAGCTCAGAGGCAGAGAAGAATGGAGGAGACAAAAAGGAAGACAGGAAGAACAGTTTAATGAAAGAGTATAAAGAATGGTGAGAAAAGAGACAAAAAGGGTTAAGTTTTGGCCATTTGTGACCAAATAGTTGCAGGATCTATGGAAGCAAAACGTAGAAACTAAACTCTGGACCGATGATGATTTATAAATTAATGGCGGCCCTTGAGACAATTTTCATGCATTGTTCTTTGTATTAATTGTGACGTGACTTTAATGTTTGAGTGGATTTAATAAATAAATGAAAAAAGGAGACACGCAGAGTTGGAAATGGAAACTGAAAACTCCAGAACGCCCGTCTCCACAGCAGACAACCTGGGGCCGTATTTATTAATCATCTCAAGAGTAGAAAACCTATCCAACCTGGCCAGGGACACATATTTGATCCTACTTTTGAAACCAGGAGTAAAAGCATTTATTTCATCAACTTTCCTGCATTTTGTTTGCCGGAGCAATAGCTGGACTGGCAGTCGATCTGAACGCTGCCTTAGAAAATACTTCTCCCAGAGCGGGGACTTTTTGTAACCTGGAACTATTATATAGGGAAACACGTAAAGATCTTGAATTCCTCAAAAAGGGTCTTGGCTTCCCTGGGTTCAAGTTCCTGCGGTGGAAACGCCCTATTACATGACATTTGTACAAAAGCTTTATAGGAATTCTAACATGAGAGAGAACAAAGAAAGAAAATGTGTGTTGGCAATGTGGAGCAAGATAACAGAAATGCGTTTGATGTTTGGTTGTGCACTGCAGCTGGCTTTATTGGCGTGTATCATCTGCTGTGTGGATTCAAAATGGAGGAGGGGGAAATGTGTTTAATTAAGAGAATCCCTTTGAAATCTCAGATGGAGTGCTGGATATCATTTGTGAGCAATGTGTGCGACAACAGAGGCAAGCGACGCGCTGCATCAGTGTTTCGGAAATTAGATGCGTTTGATCGGCAGCGTAGGGGACAGCGGCGCAAAGCCAGGAAGATGAAGCTGAGCTCAAGTCGTCACAAAAACGTCACGTATCCGAGAGCAGTCGTCACTTAATTTAGACACCAGTTTCAATTAAAAATGTCTCACTGGGATCTTGACGCCACAAAAGGTATAAATGGGCTTTTCAGCAGCTTTGCAGGAGAGTGTAAAGTAAATATCATCGCCTGCTGATGTAATTATCGGACTTTTTAGAAATAATTAAATACGGTCACAATTTCACGCCGTGCCTTTGGAAGTAGGTAATTTTTTAAAAACAACGTTTCACTCAAACTGGCACACACAGCTTCCCCCACCTGTCAGACTTTCACCACGTGATATTTTCTCATTTTTGTGATAATCGGCCCACCTTTCCACAGCCTCTGTCAGAAGGGCATATTTTATTTTCTATCCTCCTAGCTTGTTTTGATGTATAAATCACCAGTCTGCTATGTACTGGAGGATATTTCTGAGCCTAAGAACTCCCACACTGGACCAATCAAAGTGTGAAGAGCCTGTTTGAAGCTGCTGTTTTTTTTTTTTTTTTTTTTTTTTTTTTAAACGGGGACAGTCATCCCAACTCATTTCACAGAAATATAAGATCACAGTGTTTCCTCTCTGTTTCTCTCTTTTTCCTCAGATTATTTTCCACTTCTTTTTCAAGTACCCCAAAATTGTACTTGAGTACAGTATTTGAGTATATGTACTTAGTTACTGTCCTCCACTGACTTTCTTCTATGTCTCTTCTTCTCTGACATTTTCTGTTCAATGTGTGTGTCCTGCCTACAGAGCTAAAGCTACAAAAGATTAATTAATTCATTCATTCATTACATTTATATAGCGCTTTATCATAGACACTCAAAGCGTTTCAGGGGGGAGGACTACTCTCTAACACCACCAAGATGACACTAACCGTAGCGTTGTCCAAGTCCACCCCCGCAGCTCGGGTGCTGTTGTACTGCATGAAAGGCCTGATGAAGCGCAACCTGAAGGTTCGTTCAAACAGGAACTGGGTTTTCCTCTGGTACTCTGTCAGACCAAAGAAGGCCATGTCTCGAAGGTTCTTCTTGGCGGACTCCAGGAGGAGCTGGGCCCTTTTCTTCTCTGGAACCGTGGACATGTTGTAGCAGCCGACGAGGCTCAGGTCCGCCAACATACGAACCTGTAGACAGAGGAACAGGAAGTGAAGGAGGTTAGAGGAATCAGTGGATGTTTGTGTGAACGACAATTGTAAAGAAGCCACCTTTTAATCAAGGACATAGGGCCCTATCTTGCACCCAGCGCAATTGCCTTTGTACACAGACACATGTATCATTCCTATTTTGCACCCGACGCACAGCGGACTTTTCCCTCCACAGATGCACTTCGGTAAATTAGGGAACGTATTTGCGCTCCCGGGGGCGGTTCAGCGAAAAGAGGAGGCGTGTTCAGGCGCAAACGTTCCCTGGTGCTATATTGCAGTTTCAGAAAACAATTCCACCACTGACCAGGAAAAACCTGGTCTAAAGTCAGTGGCGCTAGTCTAAAGTCAGTGGCGCGTTATTCAGATGCTATTTTAGGGGCGCATGCTTGGCCATAATGTAGCGTGTGCACAACGTGCATACACTTCTCCCATCTAAACGGATGCAGCAGTTCCCATTTTTGCAAACCATACATAATTACAAAGAAAAATATTACTGAAAATGCGCTTCAGGTGTTTGGATATATCAGGAGGCACTTTACAGTACAATCCTCAAAAAGTTGCAGCATTCTTTGTGGCTTGTTGTGTTTTACACAAGACGGGCATTTATTACTTTGCCGCATCCCGGACAGCTCCCGCTGGCGTGCGCCAGGCAAATCCGCCGTTATAATAGCAATCTGCCATGGAACAAGCGCGCCTGCTCTTAAAGGGAATGTGAGATGACGCTCTGATTGGTTATTTTCACGTTACGCCCAAACCACACCTAGCTACTTCAGACCAACCCATTTTATATATAGACTCATTTATCCCGCTGGTATAATAGCAACAGCGCCCGAGATCCGCCCACAAAGCTACTTGCGTTTTGCGTTTCAGATCGTTAAAATAGGGCCTTTAGTGTTTAAACCTCAGTGCCAGAAAGGCTCAAATGAAAAGATTACAGAGCAAACGTTCAGGTGAGTTTTTACTTCAGCTTTAGTTTTACAAGAAAAACAGGAAATGTGGAGTTTTCAATTCTGGTGAATTTGTTCCAAAATGAGACATTCACACACTTCATCACTGAGTGCATTCTGGAGCGGTTGTGTTACAGTGCAGGAGCAGGAACTGTATACTGATTTGGATTCACAAGAGTACACCAGAATACCTTAAGTGTGTGTGTGTCTGTGTGTGTGTGTGTGTTTGTGTGTGTGTTTGTGTGTGTTTCACATTTATAAGACATGCCTCAGGCTCAGGTGCGATAAGCTGGCCAACACGTTTAGGTGGAAGACTGAATAAAGCCATCAGAAAAGAAGGTGTGAATTTGAGGTGCTTATGGCCAGCAGGCGAACTCCTTACTCCTGTGTGCGTGTGTGTGTGTGTGTGTGTGTGTGTGTGTGTGTGTGAGAAAGAGAGAGAGTGCACACGCTTACATGTGTGCAACTAATCTAATACCTTTCATTTATCAAGTCTGAATGTGAGCAATCAAATAAATAAAAAAACAGATCCAAATTTCTCCTTTGACTCTTTTTGTTTAGAAAATCAATAACATTTGGTTGATTTAGAAGTTGAAATACATGCATGAGCTTACCAGAGAATTTAACTCTATTCCTATTATTAGTTTTGGTATAAATAGGCTTGGCAATGTCATTAAGGTTAACTAAACAAAACAGACACGAGAGAAGTCGGGTCAGGTTCAGAGATGCAGGTTAGCTAGCTAGTGACGATACATGGCAGCATCAAGCCTAAAAACAGTTGCTGCTGTAATGTGACAACCCTGCAACATATCCCATCTTTTGAAGCTTATAGTGTGCAGTTGTTATGGTTATGCAGCATAGCTACTGTACTAGGGTGCTTGTATTGGACTTCATTATATTGAAAGCTTTTTCTCTGTACCTGTCTGTTGTTGGCCAGGTTGTAAGGGCAGTCCATGAACTGCTGCAGGGTGCACCCTGACCAGTCGGAGCCCTCGTAGCACGAGGGCAGCTCCTCGGGCGTAGGGGTCCGTCCATCGCACATGTGCAGGGAGGTTTTCCACGTGGCTCCCCGCTGCACGTGCCGCCACTCGCTGAGGTATCGAGACACCGGGTCCCTTAGCAAAGTGATGTAGTAGAACTTCCTGTTGGGAGTAAAAAAAAAAAAAGGAGGGAAAGAGGCAAAAGAAAGAAGTAGAGAAGGGGAAGTAGAGGGAATAGTAGGAATAGAGAGGTAAAACAAAAGGAGAAAGGGAAGATTTACATTAACAAATGATTGCCTTACTTGCACAGAAATTTGGCTTTGAAATAAGCGTGATCAATCAATAATGAATGTAAGCAAACAAAAAACAGCAGCAACACAACCTGTAAAAACAAGGTTGTTGGTTGCTTTTTGTTTTTCTTTGGGAACAGGTAATGTCTTGATTGTTCAGATCAAATGAAACAGAGATAGAGTTACACACATACAGTTAAAAGCTGAAAGCGCAGTGATAATTCTTTCCAAAACACTGCATCATGTGTAATTCCCCAGTTGACCATGTGGTGGCACTGTTTACAATGCTTTACTGCAGCAGTTCCACTCCGTAGGAGGAAGGCTACAGACGGAGGTTAGCAAACTTAATACCATATCATTTGCATTTACTAGAAGCAGTTCTGTGGTGCACAATGGAAATCTGGTCAGCTGATAGAAAGTCAAACTACAAATGAGGGGGCGGAGGAGGTGAGGGAGAGAGTTGATACGTCAGGCAGGGGCATCAGGTCAGTGTTCGGGCCACACGGTGCAGGAAAAGAAATTGCTGGCACAAGCACATCTCACTCTGCAACACACATCTCCACGGCGCAAACATCCTTATGTCTCAGACTCGGACACACACAGGCGCGCATCCTTCCTCTCGCACTAAGTATTAGGTCTGCCTCTGAGAGATGACTCATCCCGCATCTGAGATATGGATGGGACTGTGGTGTGTGTGTGTGTGTGTGTGTGTGTGTGTGTGTGTGTAACGTAATGGTGCATAGCACAGTTCAATGTCCCTCCAGAGGGGACACTCCCACCAGAGCAGAGACCTTTCTAGGCCTTCACACTCCAGCTAATTAACGCCGTCTAATCAATCAACACGTCCTCATTAACCACACACACATGCAACTTGTGTGCATGTGTGGCTACGTGCCTGCGGTGTGTCTGGCAGCGATGGTATGGATTTGTCTGGGCAACACACACACGCCGCTGGTTGAAAAATACACACAGGCACACACGCTGCCCTCCTCTCCGGGGCTTGCATCACGTCGGAGGAATGTTTGCAGAGAGAATTTTGTGTGCTGACAGGACTCCACGAAATCGCCCGGTCTACAAAAATCCGCCTCACTCACTCACTCACTCACTCACTCTCACTCACTCACTCTCACTCACACACAGAGTCTCTGCTTCCATCGCTAAATCTTTGGCTTCAAACTACAAAGCTCGCCTAGTGAGAGAGGAGGGGTTGCTGGGTGAATACAAAGCCCAAGTGTCACACAAACAGCAGCAGTGTCTGGATATTTAAAAGAAGTGGCTAAACCCCCCCCCCCACGAAATTCAGTCAGTGGCCAACAGGGAGTTCCTGGACAACAAAACAACTAAACCCTAAATCTAGCAACAGCTGAGAGATGTACAATAAAAACAACCAAACTCTAAATCCAGCAGTGGCACGCAGATCCTGGACAATAAAACAAACCAACCCCAAAACAAAATTTCATCTGGGAGATACTGCGCAACGAAACACACGCACCCTGAATTTCGCTGCAGCATGGAGAGATCCCTGCAAATGAAACAAATCTAGTAGCAGCAGGGGGATCGTGGACAATGAAACGACTAAACCCTAAATCCAGTGGCAGCTGGGAGATCCCAGGCAACGGACCAAACAGACCCTCAATCCCGGGACAGCGGGGGGATCACGGCCATAGAAACAAGTATCTAAACTCTAAATCCCATCAACCTAAACCTAAAATCTCATCCCTGATCTAATCAAAAGCAGAGGAAGGGAGCGGCACAGTCAAACTGGAGCCCGCAGGAGACCGGGGTACATTATGGAGATTCCTATGATGACATTATCAGGATTCCTAACGCTCCCCAGAGTGCAGTGTGTGCGAGTGTGTGTGTGTGTGTGTGTGTGTGTGTGTGTGTGTGTGTGTGTGTGTGTGTGTGCCTACTGTGTGTGTTTCGGAGTAAGACTACGCCTATTAAATCAGTGATGGCATTTTCCCCCTCTTGGCTTTTATTCTACTGAAAAAACACGGTACCGCTCGGCCCTCGCAACAGAGACGGGAGGAGAGAACGAGGGAGAGAATGAAAAACAGAGAGACAGAGAGAGAGAGAGAGAGAGAGAGAGAGAGGAAACGGGGAGAAAAAGAGTGAGAGAGAGGGCGGAAGAGAATTTCAATTAGTTTTCTAATACTGTGAAAGCAGTGAGGGCCCCGAGCCCAAGTGATTTATCAAAGTTATGGCTCCAGCTATAATGAAGGCTCAGGCATATTACCAGGGAAAATAAATAAATAAAATGCATGCAAACACACACACACACACAAAACCAAATAAATGATCTTAAACGGCATGCCTGCCTGTCGTGTCTGTTGGGTCAGGCAGACTGTAAAACTGGTGCCGTGGAGACTTTTTGCCTTAAAACCTAATGATGTCTGGCTGTGTACTCTGATCCCTAGGTAATGATGTTTCCACACACACACACACACACACACACACAAGGTAATGATGTTTCCACACACACACACACACACACACACACACACACACACACACACACACACACACACACACACACACACACACACTTCCTCTGAGGCGACAGCCCTTCTTTTATTCACAGGTGATATTGCTTATAGTTGAAGCATACGTGCACTTGTCAAATTAACTTCAAAGCTAATACGCGGCGCTCAATCTCTCACCGTCGAGTTTTTAGCACATCATCCTCCGGCTGAGTGCAGGCATTTGCAGTCTGAGAGCTTGACTTGCAGACTACGTGGGATACATTTTTCACAACATTTCTCCTTTATGCCTTTTGTTGTTATCAAATAGAAGAATACACCTCTAACACCCTCATGAAAACACTCAAAACTGCATTTAGCAGGTGTCAAACATGTCAACTAATCGAGAGAGATTTAGCCTATCAGATCGGTGGTGTTTAGAGTATGCTGATACAAAAGTGTGGCAGGGAGATGTGGGGTATGATGAAGCTATTATCTGGACCACTGTGGGATTCAGGCTAAACAAGGACGTTTTTATCTTTTATCTCTCACTTTCTCTCGCTCTTTTATCCCGATCACTAGAACTGAACTCAAAATTGAGGCTGTAAGAGCAGGATAGAGTGGACTAGCTGTTTTGCAGACAAAGAAAGCAAGAAAAAAAAAAAGGAAGAAAAAAAAAAACATAAGGCTATTATTCATTCTCTATTTCGCTCACATTTTTTTTTAGAGGGCTTCCTGACTTTTAGCCATCCTTTCTCAGTATCTCTACCATACCACACACTCTGTAAATAAGTGAGAATGAGCCACTCGTAAGGCCTTTTCACCTTGCCAAGAGTACAATCACCAAAGGAAACACAGAATACTTGTAATTCTTCACCATTTTTGGTTTCAACTTTAAGGATAACGGAATAAACATTCACAGCTTCAACCCAAAAATGACCAGTTTCGGCACTCAAAAAAGCCATGTTGGCCGAGTGCACAAGTGAGTACATGTGAGCTTGCTGAGCATTATCAAGAGGAAACACACAGCGCCTGGGCCTGTTAGTGTCCCTCAGAGCCTGGGGTAAATGTTTCCTGTGGGTCACAAATCACCACTTCTACAACCACCTTCTCTCGTTAACCTCGCTTCCCTTTCTGTTTAAATCTTTCCCTTTCTGACGCCTCTCTTCTTTCAGCCCACCTCTTATTCTCGCCCTACACCCTGTAGGTGTTTCTCTGCCTGATTACAATGTGTTCTTCCTTCTAGGAGTTGGTTTTAATAAAGTCTCAAACCAGAAGCCTTGGGTTACGTCCTGGAGGGGGCACCGCAAGTTGAGGAATGGCAAGCTTGAAATAGTTTTCGTTAATGTTGTTGAAAGGTTAAAAACAGGAGAATGATTAATTAGGGTTAGACCTACAATTTCACATGCTTGGGTTACCATTTTTAGTTCAGGTTTCATGCAAATTAAGTGTTTCTGGAAGCTTTCTTTACATGACAGGGAAGCAACAAGAAATACTGGAGGTGGCTTGTGGCTGCAATACACAAGAGATACAAAGTCTTCTTTTTCTCCTTTTTTTGTCTCTCAAGGGAGTGTGACAAAGTTTAGAAGTCTTGTTTAAATATAAGGTTATGGTTCATATTATGATTTACGCACCCAGACACACAAACACGATGACGCCAACAGTGTCTCACTGTGTAGAGCAGCCGCGATTTATTAATAGTTCACGGATCGTTTGTTGAAACCAGATCCACTCAACAACACAGCTCTTTTCCACCTCCAAAAATGGACCTGAACTAACTCAAACAGCTTAAGAGTAAAAAGAAGAAGAAAAAATAAATGACGCCACAGACGTAAGGAGATCTGAAGAAGTGCAAGTTCAAACAGACACAGGTCCACAGAGCTAGCAAAGTGTGCCAGAATTAAACCACATTTAGCAGAACAGATAACTGAATCAAATTCAAACACAGACAGAGAAAGATTTAGGGGCCATCCACACGGAAACGTTAAGGTAAGTGGCAGGATGTCAGATTTCACGGGATTTCACTTCTTTCTGATGGAGTTTGGGATAGTGTTGGGTATAGACAACCAGTTTGTATAAATTCACAAGACGAGAGGATTTGTACAGTAATTTAATTTATTTTTAAATGTGATCATTTGCTGCCTCTCTCCGTTTCATATCATTATAAACTGAATATCTGTGGATTTTGCATCGTCGGTCGGAGTTGGATAGTAAGCAGTTTAAAGGGGTGATAGAATGATTATATAGGGTATTTCACACTGTTCCTTATGGTCTCCTAATGGGGTATGTAACATTGGTTGGGCTGAAAATGGCCTGGTTGATATTTTATTGGCCCTTATGCATCCCTGTGTTTTGGCCCTATTTGTAACAAGAGCTTTTCTTCCAAATATGGTATGGTCATGAATATTTAGATGAGCTGCGCGGTGATTGGTTGAGCGACTTGCCATACGCAGACATTAGAGACGCGCGCTGATTGGTTGAGCGAATCCCCAATACACATACATTAGAGAAGCGACAGAATCTCATATTCCAGACACTGCAATGTTTCATTACCAAATTCACTTCTGAGACTTTTTTAAGCGAGAAATCAACTATATAAAGCTCAAATATGGGCCGTTTTACAAAAATTGATGGCTAATTGCAAATTTGGTAAGACGTGTCGGACTTTAGGAGCTCCACACAGTCTGACGCGAAAGCGTACGCCTGCTGGGCTCCATACCCAGCGCAAAGTCACCCTTTTGTGGATACTGCATACGGGGCTCCGCGGCCAGCTGCCGCCATAACTATATCTATAAATAATACATTTACGGTTTTGAATGTCCCAATGTCTTATAAAGCTAACCGTTGTGTCCGATTTGATTTTAAGGCATTTTTATGAACGCGAGGCGTCTTTGTAGGACAAGCAGCTGCTTGCTATATGTCCCATTCATTACAATGGGGAAATACCGCAGCTAGCTAGCTACACTTTGCCATAACTAAATTATATTTACTGTTTGAATTTCGTCACGCCACTTATACAACTCATTCCCCAATGTCTTATAAAGCTAACCGTTGTCAGATTTGATTTTAAGGCATTTTTATGAACGCAAGGCGTCTTTGTAGGACGAACAGCTGCTTGCTATATGTCCCATTCATTACAATGGGGAAATACCGCAGCTTGCTCACTTTCGCATAACTAAATTATATTTACAGTTTGAATTTCGTCACGGCATGAATATTACAGGTTCCTCAAGGTCTTACAAAGCTTAGCTAACACTTGTCCGATTTCGGATTTCAATTGAATGTATTTTTGTGAATGTCAGAGTTAGGAGGAGGCTAGCTAGCTCTCATTGATGGACTCCATCTCACCGCGGATCTATCAATGAGACTCGCGGACAAGAGGCGTTTATTTTCCCGATTGTTTGTTTAAATAACTCAACACACATACCCATTATAAGATTAACTGGAACCTGCGGGCTGCGGTAAAAGATTGCGGGCGTAACAAGCTCGCTGACACTGCGGTCAGGGCGGCGATGTAGCAACCCAGGCAGCACCAACACCGCCACTAAACTCCGACACACAGCCGGAGAAAATTTGCAATTAGCCATCCTTTTTCGTAAAGCGGCCATATTCGAGCTTTATATGGTTGATTTCTCGCAAAAAGTTTCAGAAGTGAATTTTGTAATGGAATAGCAGAATGTATGTGACCTAGCTAGATTCAGAAGACTACCTGATCTCAGGTCAGTTGTGTAGCCTATGTTAATGTTGGGCGTGACTGTTCTCTTAAGGTTCCGGATTTTGAGATGTTTGCGCAAGCAACTCAGCTTTGTTGGGATTCGCCCGTTTTCAGAGGCAGTTTCAAAATATGAGATTTTCATAGTAAAGGGGTGTCAATGGGATTTTGAGCTTCTATGTATGTCCTATTTACCCACCAAACTGTCGTTATTCAACTATGACAGGGTAAAATCGGTTTTGCATTCTATCACCCCTTTAATGATTTCATCTTGGGCTCAAGATTGTTTTAGGTTGTAATTATTATTGATGTTTACATGTTGATGTAGGGCTTGACTGGGTTGAATCAGGTCAAGCATACGTAATGTTACATGTTGATTCCTGCAAACAAAGTTTGGACCTATTGCCCTCCGTCTAAATTGCCGTGTATGGTGTTTGTCACAATGGTGGACTGGAGGTAGAGCTGAAAAGTGGTGTCGGGCTTCACAAAAGACAGACAGACAGAAAGCAGTGAAAGTATAGCTGTAGTTGAGGCACTTATCTGCAGCATGCCAAACTCTTTGATGTGTTCAGCAATGAAATTGGGCAGGTTTTGGGTCCATTGGTGGCTGCTTTCACGGTTTGAAGAAACAGTCGACCAGTCACAAAAATTTGTGACGAGGATGTAATCTACCTCGCTAAAAACACCCAAAATAGAAGAAATGACAAGACAAGCGAAGATGTGATTAACGCAGCTGTAAAGGGTTGTTGTTAGGTCAACTTACAGAAATAGTAACTCTTAAATCTACAGTTTCTTTTATCAATGTGAAAAACGTTGAGGTAACTGGTCCTAGCAACCGTGTCGACTGAAAATGACATAATGTGGTGTGTATCAAAAACCAAGATTGAATACGCATCAGAATCGATACGCAGAATTTAAATGAGATTTGATGAAATCTATTTCAGACCTAACTCTTTTACTGGGAGCGCAGCATCTCTGGGAGTTTCTCTCAGTGTAGTTTAACCTCAAGGAAAAGCCCTGGAAGCCCTGGCCTGTGTGCCTCCACTCCCTTTGCTTTCAGAGGAATGCTCCTGTGGAATGTGCTGGGTTTAAATGCAGATGATACCAACCATGTCGGAGTGTGTGTGTGTGTGTGTTTGTGTGTTTGTGTGTGTGTGTATTTAGAGAAGGGAGAGTGAGGAGCAACAACACGTCAAGAGTTGAATCTCAGTAGACTTCCACTGAGTCGTTCTGGTTTCCTTTTTACTGCGCACACGCCATTATTTGGACAGTTGTTTGACCACACACACACACACACACACACACACACACACACACACACACACACACACACACACACACACACACACACACACACACACACACACACACACACACACACACACACACACACACACACACACACACACACACACACACGTGGCACTATCTTTGTGGGGACCTGTAATTGACATAATGCATTCCCTAGCCCCTTACCCTAACCATAACAACTAAATGCCTAACCTTAACCCTTACCCTAACCATAAGCTAATTATATCCCTAATCCTGCAACAAAGTCTTAACCCTCAAACAACCCTTTAAACTTCCAGCATTTTGGCCCCACAAAGCTGTCGGGACCCCACAAATATACTGGACTCCCGGTTTTTGGACCTCACGAATATAGTTAAACAAGCACACACAACACACAACACACACACACACACGAACACACACACACACACACACACACACACACACGCACGCTTCAGGCTACAGACTGAGAATGCCTCGTCTCCATCTCAATCCTTCTGTCTGCAGCACCAAATCAACGCTAACCTCCCGAGACTAAACTTCACCCTTCGCCCTCCCTCCTACTCCCATCCTCCGCTCACCGTTCGTCATCTCATCCCGTGTGTCTGGTGCGTCTTCTGTCCAATAATGACGCATTGAGACAGACAGAAATAGACCCTCCGGTTCAGACAAGCTCTTGAGGCTTCTTCTCTGCCTGCACTGACTCTCTCTCTCCCTCCGCTCTCTGTCTCCGTCTCTGTCTCTGTTCTTTGTTAGTCGATCAATAACAGCCTTAGGATTCAGACAGCCTGCCTTGGTAGTTTGGACTTTAAAGACTTCAACGTACGAGAGACAAAGTGAGAAAACAGAGAGTAACAGAGAAGACATTGGTGACTGTTGGAAAGAGGGGACACAGAGGGGCCACACTGGAGTGAAGCACACATCCAGGAGATTGTGGTTCAATATGAGAAAAGTTGTGGAAATGCTTTGTTCTCTCTCAGCAAAGAGAAAACAGATTGTGCCAAGAAGTCACGGTTTCGGAATATTTTCCATTGCAAGTGTCCACATTTTATACATATCATAACATCCTGACTCAGATTTGCAGACTTTTGGATGCAATTTGATATGGTGTGTGTTGATGTGGCCGAGACATGGGACTGGGACAAGTGGG
Organism: Perca fluviatilis; assembly: GCF_010015445.1. Classification (NCBI taxonomy): domain Eukaryota; kingdom Metazoa; phylum Chordata; class Actinopteri; order Perciformes; family Percidae; genus Perca; species Perca fluviatilis. The sequence goes on along the minus strand of NC_053131.1, from coordinate 14,790,216 downwards.
CCAAGTCTAGTTTTCATAATGAAATAAAATCATATATAGCGATTACAACTAGTGCTGCAACTAATGATTTTTTTAATTTTTAAAAAATAATTTCAGCTCTGAAGACAAGCATACAACAACTTTGGGTTTTGGACTATACAAGCAACATGAAGATGTCCACTTGGGTTCACAAAAAATGTAATGGGCATTTTGGGACAAAGTGATGACATATTAATCAATAATGAAAATAACCATGAGTTGCTGCCAGTCATTTCAACAGTCAGTCAGCAGATACAGATTATAAAAAGCAACGGCCAACATGTTGCTCTTGTTGCTGTGAAATGTCACATCTGTAAATAATGTATTCACGGATACAGGCTGTTCCAGTCTATTTAAAGAAGGAATCCTGCTTTATGGACTCAAACAGCATTGTGGGGAGATTAGGATTTACATATGGATGCAAATAACATTTCATACATTGATCAATCTACAGATTATTGTCTTGATTAATTGATTTATTGTTGGGTCTAAAAAACACCAGTTTACAATCACAGTTTCCTTAAGCCCAACTTCTATCTATAGTATTTCTTTAACTCTGCTTAAGACCCAAAGACGAGCCTTCTTATGGTGGCTGTGTAAAGTACGTTTTCTTCAACCCAAACTGCAAAATGACACAGGGCTTGCTGAATGTCAGCACAAACTAAACCTACATCCTTTCCTTGATTACCAGACAAAGAAAAGAAGCAAACAAGGAGAAGAATGCCTCGGATGGAAGTGTAGCCCACTGCCCGAGTTGGACGTTACAGTACAGGAATGGACAAAACAAAGAGGGGGCAGAGAGGCAGAGAGAGAGCGAGAGAGCGAGAGAGAGAGAGAGAGAGAGAGAGAGAGAGAGAGAGAGAGAGAGAGAGAGAGAGGAGGGAATCCCCTGAGTGCAAAGCTATGTTCAGGAATGTACCGCCGCCTGTTCTCTCATGTAACTTGACTGGCAACAGCCCAGAGAGCTGTCTGACACAGAGGGAGAGGGAGGGAGAGATGTGTAGAAAATAAGATGGATTTGGGGAGAGGGAGACGGGTGGAAGACGAAAGCGTTGCACAAGTAATAACAGATTATTTTGAATGCTTTCGCCATTTAAAGTTATGTATCCCTGACAGTATTGGGTGATACAACGACATAAGTAATAATCTAACAATTTTCATTCATTTCATTTTTGTTTAGCGATTGTATTCATACCATGGTTCCTTTCTTCCGCTGAATGTATTAGGCCAGTAATGAACAGGATTGCTTTGTGGCAATAATGGATTTTTATTGGATTTCTTATTTCCATTTCTGCATCAATGTGACAAAGTACTTGAATTTGCTGGATTGGGGGAAAACAGACATTCCTGTCTAATATTTGATCTGGGGTGGCAATTAACGATTATATATATATATATAAAAAGAAAAGCATCCTCATCAGAATCAGCAAATGTTTGGTATATTTGCTTGGAAAAATGACTAAAATGATTGACTGATTCTGAGAGAAGTTGTTTATTAACTTCTGTTGATTCTTGTGGTTTAAATTGATTTATTGAATAATAATTTTAGTGTTCATTTGTATTTCTGAATCGATATGATAAAGTACATTAATTTGCCAGGTATTGGTTTGGTGAGTTAGGCAAAAACTCCCATCTAATATTTTATCCATAAATATAGACATTTACTATATATTTATCCATTTTACTTACATGAACTGTTTTCATCCATATTAGCTATTCCTAATCTCTGAAATATTAAACACAAACATATTCTTTGCCAAGTTTGCCTTTGGATAGCTGCATCCTAAAGTAATAAAGAAGGGGTTATTAACATATTTTTGTACATATGGACTCCAGCAAGACTGTGAATGTGAAAAAAGGACTCGCCGCAGCTTTAAGAAACACCGCGCTGAGACAAATAAAGTGAAAATGTATGCAAAACAATCCAATAAAACAATCGGCTTTGGTTTCCTGAAGCTGAGACAAATAGTCATGATTATAAGTGGGGACACAGTAGTAAGAAAAATACAGTAATCAGAGTCCTTTTTCATAATCATGGAGCTATAAAGGAGAGGAAATGTGAGCCAGAAAATGAGAGAAATGGAGGTGGAGCTTCAGGTTGTTCAAGGTAACACAAATCAACCTGATAGCCCTGAGTGTGTGCGTGTGTTTGTGCATATGTGTGTGTGCTAAAAGTGTGTGTGCATGTACAAATTCCCCTCCACCCTGCGTCATATTCATATGCCTCCTGATACTGAGGTCAAAGCAATCACTTTGCTAATACGCTGACATATGGACGTGCTGCACTCGTATTACCCCACCCAATCCCAATACACGCACACGCGCACACGCACACACCTGCTCAGCATGACATAATCCTCGCTGTATAATGATGATGTCAGATTATTGATATGTCCCAATAGTTCACTTAACACGATGAAGAGAAACCAGCAAGAGTGAGGAAGAAAAGAAGAAAAAAAAGGAGGAGGAGGAGGAGGAGGGGACATGATGCAGAGTTTGGGGGCAATTAAAAGGCTGGGTAACGAGGCTAATGAGTAGACAGGTGGCCCCATTACAGAAGCAGCCGCACACACTCATACACACAAAACCTCCCCTCTGGCTGGGATTAGTGTGTGTGCGCGACTGAGTGTGTGTGTGTGTGTGTGTGTGTGAGTTAATCAGTCGTCACATACGGGACCGGAGGCAACAGGGTGTCTCTCTGCGTGTGCATTGTGTTTGTGCGTGTGACTAGAGGCGAGAGTGTGAAATTAGAGTGATAAGGCAGTAATATTCAAACCTCCCCACCTGCCCTGTGCAACCCCATCTCTCTCACACACACACACACACACACACACACACACACACACACAACACACACACACACACACACACACACACACACACACACACACACACACACACACACACACACACACACACACACACACACACTTCGATGCTCGTTTCTTATACTTTGCTCTTTGGCTTTCCACTCCAGTGCTACATACATACACACACACACATATATACGTATGTGTGTGCGTGTGTAAAAAAAGTAGCCAATTGTTTGTATGAATAAACAGGATAATGAGATATTGCTGAGCCAGTAGCAGTAGAGAATAGTATACACGTGTGCGTGTGTGAATGAGGGAGAGGAAAAGACAGGAGGCAGAAGCTAGACTAGGATTTTTTTTTTTTAAGAAAACACTCTTTCAAGGTAGTGTCAAGTGTTTGCCCAGGAAAGGGAAAAAACAGGCTGATGTGGCTGAAATTACACAGACATAGATAGGTATGGTGATGCTGTGCAATTACCCGGAGAACTCAGCAGATGCACAAACAAACACATAACAGCAGTCACATGAGGATAACTCGGTCTCTTGCTATCCTTGAAAAGTAAAAAAAAAAAATCCCAGAGGTAGATTAAAAAATTCTCAAGCAACCGAGACACAAAGAAGCACAAATAGTCTAATTGGGAAAGAGCCAGATTGGGAGAGAAACAAAAAGACCGAGAGGTAAAGGCGAGGTGAAGAGCAAGGGAAAAAGCAAGCGAGAAGCGGCTAGAACAGCCAGGTGCGATTTGGGAGATACGTCTGCATATCAATGGAGCTTGTAGGGGTAGTGATGGTTATTATCTATTGACAGAGAAGTAAAAGAGGGGACAGCCAAGAGGCCAGTCAGTCAGCCAGGCCTGGAGACAGGCCTGGGGCCGGATTTACACTCTACGGTGCAGGAACCGCAACCTCACCCTGGGGAATAAGAAGGGGACAATTGGCTCTTTAAGAATGGAGGGAAACGTGTGAAGGGAGAAGAGGGAGGGGTGCATATGAGTGATGTATGTATGTGTGTGTCTGGGTAAGGGGTCCTCCAAGCCCAATTAAGCCTGACTGCATGTCGGAGGGCTGTGCCAAACATGCCCCACCTGTTTAGAGCGGGCCAAGAGGCTAATGAGCACCGCCTGGAGGGAGGAATGGCATGAGAGCGAAACGGAGGAAAATGGGAACGAAAATTCCAAGGAATTAAAGAATAATGATGACATTCCCCAGTTTTTGTACTCCTGCCTTCTCTCTCGTTATGCAGCCGCAACTCAGAGACACAATGTCAGAGAGATTTCACAGCTAAAATTAGCCTTTGTTATCATATGCAACCATACGGTACAGGCTAGATACATGTGACAAGCACACGCACACGCACACACACAAGCCAAATATTGTGCAACAGGAGCAACAACAGTTTTTCGAGACCGAATGCTTCTTCTGTGTTGGGTGTGTGTGTTCGCCAGTATGTGTTTCTTCTGGCTGGGCACATTAATTTAATTACATATCAGCCTGTGTGTGAGAGTTTGGGTGAAAGAAGCCCATTGTTTAGCGGTGTAACTCAAGCTCACAGCCCCAGCTTTGCCTCGACAAATGAGGCTGCGGAATCCTTCTTTCCTTCCATCCTTCCTTCAGTCCTCATTTACTCCTTCCTCCACTCGGTTCAACCAGACTCAATTTCTTCTAAAGGAACAGTTCGACACAGATGAAAACCGTGAGGTTTCTAGGCAACCAGCAAGGACTACAGGAACGTATTGCTCCCAGCCAATAGAAATAGTCTAGCACATTACCTCCCGTAACCCTGCAACTTGTAATTTTAAAATTGTCTTTTCCCGGACTGAACAAACATGATGTTTATGATTGTTTATTAGTGACCTTTGGAGGTGCTGGTAGGTGGAATTTGTTACCTTTGGACAGAGCCAAGCTAGCAGTTTTCCCTTGTTTCCAGTTTTTTTTTTTATGCTAAGCTAAGCTAACCAGACGCTGGTTGTAGTCTGGTGGTATCAATCGCCTTATCTAACTCTTGGCAAGGAGGCGAATAAACATATGTCTAACAGTTCCTTTGATTATCAACTGACCAATGGCTTCAAATAAACACACAATAAACATTCACACATTCAGGTGACCAGAGCAGTGAGAGGAACTTAATTCCTTATTTGATTTTTTTCACACTACATCACACAAATACATATACCCCAGCGCTCCAAACACACTCACAATCAACCGGCAGCTGCTAACCCCGAGATTAAGGCCAGTGTGACAGACGTGATTTCAGGCTACATCTGTGACAGAGAGAGAAAGAGAGCAGAACAAACTCTACAACAAACGAAGAGGAACATGCAGCTAACATGCACGGAGCAGCAAATTGTTACTGGCTAGTGGAGAGAAAAAAAACAAGGTGGTGAAAAAAAAGAGGAAGAAAAGCGGTGGAGCCACGCACCATCTGTTGGGTGCATATTGACTGTGCATTCAGAGATTCAAAAGGCCATTCATTCCACGCAACATCCAACATAGAGGGTGGAGGAGAAGACAGAGAAATGCTCTTGTCAAACAAACTTTTAATACAAATTAGAAAAAGAGGAAGAGGAGATGTTTGACTGGGGATGGCTGCAAAGTCCCTGTCCTTTTTATTGTTTCCCCATTTGTCTGAAAAGAAGAAAGGGATTTAAAAAAAAAAACAAAAAAAAAAACAGATGCTGTGTTTGAATTTGACGCAAGCGGGCTTTTACTAAGGGAACCTAGCCTTTGGTCATAGCTAAAATTGAATTAGATCTCCATTTAGCTTGCCACAAACAGCTCTGCTCTGCCTGTGTCAATGTCCTCTTCTCTCAGCTCTCTCTTCCCCCTTTTCACTCATCTCTCTTTTTCTCTCCTTCTTAAACCATTACGAATGACACCGAAAATAATTGAAAAGCCTGCTCAGTCCGCCAGAAAACTTCAAACCTGCTTTTCAATAAAGGCATGGAAAAAGGGAGAGAGAGAGAGAGAGAGAGAGAGAGAGAGAGAGAGAGAGAGAGAGAGAGAGAGAGAAGAAGAGGCTAAGAAATAAACGTGAGGAGGAGAGAGAAGATTTTTTTTTTGTTGGTTGAGCTGCTCATTGATATGACAATTTGATTTTCTGGTCTCTTGTGTGAAGTAGCTTAAGAGGGCATCCCTCTATTATGAGGCCTGTGACATCTAGCCTCTCCAGCTCTTTAGCACTCACCCTGTACGTGCGTGTGGGTGGGTGATTGTACGCTGGTGCATGTGTGCTTCTAAGTACATGTGTTTTTCACTGTGTGTGTGGATGTGTGTGTCCGTCCCAAGCAGACTCTCCCCTGAGTTTCCAATCCCAGATCACATGCTGGGGAATGTGAAGTCGGAGCAGCTGTCTGCCTGGCAACGCTCCTCTTACTTACCAAGCATCAACACCCCGACATTCAACACAGCAGAGGACAGGGTGCATGCAGGGTGTGTGTGTGTGTGTGTGTGTGTGTGTGTGTGTGTGTGTCAGCTTCAACAACCATTGATGTTGTCAGTAACTATTAGGCATATAGCTGAAGACCCCGCCCAGAATGATTTAGTCAGAATTCAAAAGCAGGATAAATGTAAATGTCGGTATTTGGAGCATTTTAACATTAATGAATCAGCATTAAATTAATTTCGAGTCTGGCAGCCTCCATCGGCATCTACAGTGCCTTTCACAATTTGTGCCACCTGGTTGGATTTGGCATGGAATCTGCTCGTATGCCTTATAGAACGAAACTGGCACAAGACTGCGGATTCTCTAGCACAAACTCAAGCTTTGGGATTTTCTCGCAATGGAAGACGAATGAAATGGAAAAATAGAAAGGCGAAAGGCTGATGGAAAAAAAATATACGTCACAGCTGACATGTTTATCTTATCCACTAAAAAGAAAGTAAACTGAGGCCAGGGGTCAAAGTCAGAGTGCTCCTTCGAGAGAGGCAAGACAAATTAAAATAAAGTTAATAAATATTCCCTTTAATGGTCATGTATAACAGACTAGTCCTCAGTACAGAAATAAACAGTTGTTTTAAGAAAGGAACCAAATCAGGTGAGTATAGGGGACTGGAAAAGGGTGTAGTATGTGTTTGTGTGAGGTAATGGAAGTGTCTAAATTAGTGCAAAGCTAGAGACCAAAAGGATGTGTAGGAACATTTGGCCTCAGTTGCAAAGAAAGAAAAAAAAAATAAAAAAAATAAAAAGGTAAAACTATTTTCCAGTGTATTAAAAGGGTCCTATTTAAAAATAAAAAATACAAAGTTTTGGCCCATAGTTCTTCAAGTCAGCGTTCTTATTGGTAATAAGAACAACATTGCACTCATCAAGTTAACTACTGCGATCTGGGAACATGGCAATAACGCGAAAAAAGAAGTCCGATGTGGCGAGAACCACAAGCAGTCAGGTTTTAAACAAACCCCAAGGTTGGCCAGATTTATTTGGAAGAAAGGCAAATAGTTAACTTTTTTGTAACTTTCTTAAACCTTTCCAAACTGTCCATTATATCCCATTTTACAGAGAGTGCACTCCGAAACCAGTTATGGCATCGTCAACAATAGATACTAATAAAAATTTCCAATAACTCATTGTGGCTGAATCCAAATGGAAATGGTTCTTTACCATCTCTGTTAACACTTAAAAGTAGGGCTGGGCGGTATGGAGAAAATCAAAAATCGCAATATTTTAGACCAAATACCTCGATATGGATATTGCGACGATATTGTAGGGTTGACAATTGGTGATTTTCCCAAAATAACAAACAAAAATGATGTTTATAAACAGTTACAACAGTCTGGAAAGTTCAGAAAATTACATCACTTTACTGTAATGCAGCCTTAAAAACCAGGAGAAGACAACCATTGTGCATACTACAATATTACGACATTCAAAATCTAAGACGATATCTAGTCTCATATCACAATATTGATATAATATGGATATTTGCCCAGCCCTACTTAAAAGATTGAAATAAAGTTGGAGAGGATGTTAGTCAATGGAATGCCTACATAATAGAGGTGGGCGATATGGACAAAAAATAATATCTCGATATTTTTTCAGATTTTGACGATAACGATAATTAGACTATATCCTTTAAAAATGTGTTTTTAAAAGTCCGAGTTACTTAATCACTGATGATGATAATGGGCACAATGTTGAATGAAAACAGTTCTTATTCATTTTCTTTAAAATAATTCTTTAAATGTAAGTATTCAAGTAAAAACAAGACAAAATACTAATGCTATACTAATTGAACTAGTATATGAACATTGAACTCTGAGTACACATTCAGTTGTTCACCTCTGCTGTAATAAAGCAGCATACAAGCAAGATGAAATCATAACAATAAACAAAGAGCTCTGTTCTGTAACATATTGCACACAACCATGTCCTTATTGGAAGCAGTCCTGGAGATGAGACAGGGCCGTGTCAGGCCAGGTTCTGATAGTCCTTCTGACCGGGATTTATGCTGGGATCAGGATTAGTTTATGTGATCTGACTGGCCCAGGTGAGGGAGAGGAGCAGTTCTGTGTGCTTTCTTGATGTTAGAGTATACATGGTCTAGTGTGTTCTTCCCTCTAGTAGCACAATCTACATGCTGGAAAAAAGCTGGGGAGTACAGACTTTAAGGACGCCTTGTAAAAGTCCCCTCCAGGTGATTGCGCTGCAGTTTGTTCACTATGGTTAGCAGTGAGCTAAACTTGTGCTAACGTTAGCATCAGGGGCTACGTAGACGGCAGTGTGCTGTTTTCGTAGTAAATAAAATGGCCTGTATATTACCGACAGGGCTCCAGGTCAGGTGAGACGTGCTGGGCAACGATCCTGCGGTCGGTACTCCATTCATTGTGCACAAAAATGCAGTCCTCCGCTCCGCCTCTGGAATTATTTTATTTCTTATCCTGCCGGTAGCTAGCTCGGCGTGCTAGCACCGACAACAACCTGGAACGGCCGGTCTGGCCATGTCCTCCGGGATGTTATGAGCCGCCTGGAAGGCTCTCGTAACGGCTGTGCTGTATCATAGTCCTGTATTGATTATTTCAGTGTGGCTGTACTTGTATAAATATACACCAACAGGAGAGCTAGCAGCCGCTGCACAACCGCGCGCTGGCATCTTTGTTGACATGAGTGAATGTGTAGCGTTCCAATCGGTTCCAATGCGTGTTTTGAAGTGTTTTTTTATAAGTAATTTAAATACTCGATAATGTCAATTTGCACATCGTTAACACAACAATGACGATATTATCGTAAACGATATATATCGCCCACCCCTACTACATAACAGTAATAGTATGAGCGTGTGTATGTGTGGTGCAGCACATCCTACCCTCAACAAGGCTAACAATACAAGATGTCTCCTTGGAAGATATAAAAGACTGTTTGGGTGGAGACTGATATAATAATAATAATAATAAATTGAATTTATATAGCGCTTTTCATGGACTCAAAGTCGCTTTACAGGGCAGGGTAGATTATAAAAACATAACAAAACAAAACGAGCAAACAAAACAAGTAGAACAAAACAAGATACAGATGAAAAAGGGAGGGGGGCAGGTGGACTATGGGTAGGCTGAGGTGAAGAGATGGGTCTTGAGGCGGGACTGGAAGATGGTGAGGGACTCAGAGGTGCGGATCTCTTGGGGGAGGGAGTTCCAGAGCCTGGGAGCTGCTCTGGAGAAGGCTCTGTCCCCAAAACAGCGCAGGTTGGACTTTTGGATGGAGAGGAGACCGGCTGAGGTGGATCTGAGGGACCGTGAGGGTTGGTAAGGGGAGAGGAGGTCAGTGAGGTATGAGGGGGCCAGATGGTGGAGGGCTTTATAGGTGAGGACCAGGATTTTGTAGGTGATCCGTGGGGAAATGGGAAGCCAGTGGAGTTGTTTTAGGACTGGAGTGATGTGGTGCCAGGATTTGGAGCAGGTAATGAGGCGGGCGGCTGAGTTCTGGACCAGTTGGAGTCGGTTGATGTTGGTAGAGCTGATGCCGAGGAGAAGTGAGTTGCAGTAGTCCAGTCGGGAGGAGATGAAGGCGTGAATGAGTCTTTCAGCAGCGGGGGTGGAGAGAGGGTCTGATTTTGGCGATGTTGCGGGAGGTGAAAGAAGGAGGTTTTAATGACTTGACGGATGTGAGGCTCAAGGGAGAGAGGGTGGAATCAAAGATAACGCCAAGGCTGCGGGCCTGGGGAGATGGGGAGACAATGGTGCCGCGATGGTGAGAGTGGGGTTATTGGTTTTGCTGAGTGTGGATTTGGAGCCGATCAGAAGGAATTCTGTTTTGTCGCTGTTGAGTTTGGGAAGTTGTGTTGCATCCAGGTTTTAATAGCTGACAGACAGGAGTTGATGTGGGAGAGGGGAGGATTGTGGGGGATTTGGTGCTGAGGTAGATCTGGGTGTCGTCAGCATAGCAGTGGAAGTCCAGGTTGAAGTGGCGGAGTATCTGACCAAGAGGGAGGATGTAGATGATGAAGAGGAGGGGCCGGGCACGGAGCCCTTGGGGAACACCTTGAGTGACTGTGGCTGTGGCAGAGGTGTGGTTGTGGAGAGATGATGAAATGGGATCTGTTGGAAAGGTAGGAGTGGAGCCAGCTGAGTGCAGTACCGTCGATACCGAGGTCTTTGAGTCTGGTGAGCAGGATGTTATGGCTCACAGTATCGAAGCGCTGCACTCAGGTCGAGGAGGATGAGGATGTTGAGGGAACCGTGTGTCAGCAAAGGTGAGGAGGCGTTGAGGACTTTGAGGAGAGCGGTTTCTGTGCTGTGTAGGGGGGAAAACCAGATTGGAGAGGTTCGAATAGGTTATTGGCAAGAAGATGGGTTTGTAGTTGTGAGGCGACTGTGCGTTCCAGGGTTTTAGACAGAAAGGGGAGGTTGGATATTGGGCGGTAGTTGTTGAGAGAGGAGGGATCCAGACCAGGTTTTTAAGGATTGGGGTGACAGCGGCAGTTTTGAAAGCAGAGGGACAGTTCCAAGGGACAGTGAGGAGTTGAAGAGGTTAGTGAGGTAGGGGCATAGGACCGGGAGGCAGGACTTCAGAAGTGGAGTAGGGGAGGGGGGTCAAGGGGAGCAGGTAGTGGGTTTGGAAGAGCTGATGAGTTTGGAGATTTCGGAGGAGTGACTGGGTTAAACTGGGAGAGGAGGAAGTGTGGAGGAGGGGTCGGGAGGTCTGGAGGGATGGAGAGAGGAGGGTCCAAGGTAGGTGCTGGAGTAGATCCTGGGCGGTAGATACAGGGGGATAGGGATTTGTAAATGAGATTGATTTTGTCAGTGAAAAAGTGGAGGAATGAGTTGCAGAGATCCGGAGTAGAGGTAAGGAGGCTGTTGGTCCGAGGCTTGATGAGGTTGTTCAATGTGGAGAAGAGGGTTCTGGGGTTTTGGCAGGGGTCGGTGAGGATGGTGGAGAGGTAGGCAGATTTGGCAGCAATGAGGGCATCTTTGTAGGCGATGAGATGGGATTTATAGGCTTCATGATGGACTGTGAGGGATGATTTCTTTGTCAGACGTTCAAGTTGGCGGCCAGTTTGTTTCATTTTTCGGAGTGCAGGTGTGTACCAGGGTGAAGAGGTGTTAAAAGTGACGAGTTTTGTTTTGAGGGGGGCCAGGGTGTTGAGGGAGGTAGACAAGGTGGAGTTGAGGTGGTCTGT